>NC_092336.1:218332500-218540000 GCF_046630445.1 Rutidosis leptorrhynchoides
CCTTTTCCCTTATTATTTTCTTTTGCCTTATTAAATTGGGTCGGGTTAATTTCTATAACATCATCGGAATCCTCATCAGGATCCAATTCATCGGAAAATTGGTAATTTTCCCAATATTTTGCTTCCTTAGCGGAAACACCATTGACCATTATTAACTTTGGTCCATTGGTTGAGGATTTTCTTTTATTTGACCGGTTTTCTGTGGTTCCTACTATTTCCCCCTCCAGAACCTCTTCTTCTTCCGGTTCCTCTTCTTCTGGTTCCGTTTCCTCTTCTTTCGGTTTTTCGGGAACTTGTGAATCTTGCCAATATATATTTGACTCTTTGTTATTATTAGGTGAGTCAATGGGATTTGTGCTAGAGGTAGACATCTATCACACAATATCAAACATGTTAAGAGATTAATATATCACATAATATTTACATGTTAATAATATATAGTTTCCAACAAAAATGTTAAGCAATCATTTTTAAAGAAAACACGGTCGAAGTCCAGACTCACTAATGCATCCTAACAAACTCGATAAGACACACTAATACAATTTTTCTGGTTCTCTAAGACCAACGCTCGGATACCAACTGAAATGTCCCGTTCATATTGATTATAAACGTCCCATATTAATTGATTTCGTTGCGAGGTTTTGACCTCTATATGAGACGTTTTTCAAAGACTGCATTCATTTTTAAAACAACCATAACCTTTATTTTATCAATAAAGGTTTTAAAAACATTACGTAAATTATCAAATAATAATAATCTAAAATATATTGTTTACACTCGACCATTATATAATGGTTTACAATAGAAATATATTACATCGACATATGTTTCTTGAATGCAGTTTTTACACAATATCATACAAACATGGACTCCAAAATTTGTCCTTATTTTAGTATGCAACAGCGGAAGCTCTTAGTATTCACCTGAGAATAAACATGCTTTAAACGTCAACAAAAATGTTGGTGAGTTATAGGTTTAACCTATATATATCAAATCGTAACAATAAACCACAAGATTTCATATTTCAATACACATCCCATACATAGAGATAAAAATCATTCATATGGTGAACACCTGGTAACCGACATTAACAAGATGCATATATAAGAATATCCCCATCATTCCGGGACACCCTTCGGATATGATATAAATTTCGAAGTACTAAAGCATCCGGTACTTTGGTTGGGGTTTGTTAGGCCCAATAGATCTATCTTTAGGATTCGCGTCAATTAGGGTGTCTGTTCCCTAATTCTTAGATTACCAGACTTAATAAAAAGGGGCATATTCGATTTCGATAATTCAACCATAGAATGTAGTTTCACGTACTTGTGTCTATTTTGTAAATCATTTATAAAACATGCATGTATTCTCATCCCAAAAATATTAGATTTTAAAAGTGGGACTATAACTCACTTTCACAGATATTTCCTTCCTTGGAAATAAGACTTGGCCACGGATCGATTCACGAATCTATACAAATTTGTACATATATATCAAAGTATGATCAAAATATAATTACAACCATTTTTATTATGTTTTAAAGATTTGAGTGTATTAAGTCAGCTGTCCTCGTTAGTAACCTACAACTAGTTGTCCACAGTTAGATGTACAGAAATAAATCGATATATATTATCTTGAATCAATCCACAACCCAGTGTATACATGTCTCAGGCTAGATCATAACTCAAAGTATATATATTTTTGGAATCAACCTCAACCCTTTATAGGTAACTCCAACATTACTGCATATAGAGTGTCTATGGTTGTTCCAAATAATATATATACATGGGTCGATATGATATGTCAAAACATTTGCATACGTGTCTATGGTATCCCAAGATTACATAATATATTATAATACATGTATAATACAATATAAGTTAGCTAGGATATGATTTGTATAGATTTGTTAAACATTTCCCGTAGCTAAAAAGATCAAAAATATCCAATCTTGTTTTACCCATAACTTCTTCATTTTAAATCCGTTTTAAGTGAATCAAATTGCTATGGTTTCATATTGAACTCTAATTTAAGAATCCAAACATAAAAAGTATAGGTTTATAGTCGGAAATTTAAGTTACATGTCAATTACTAAAGAGGTAGTCATTTCCGTCGAAAGAACGACATCTTGATGACCATTTTGAAAAACATACTTTCACTTTGAGTTTAACCAAGATTTTTGGATATAGTTTCATGTTCATATGAAAAATCATTTTCCCAGAAGAACAACTTTTAAATCAAAGTTTATCATAGTTTTTAATTATCCAAACCAAAACAGCCTCCTGTTTCACTACGACGGCGTATATCCGATTTTATGATGTTCATCGTGTTTCTAGGTTTTAAATAATTAAGTTAGCATATCATATAGATATAGAACATATGTTTAGTTGATTTTAAAAGTCAAGTTAGAAGGATTAACTTTTGTTTGCGAACAAGTTTAGAATTAACTAAACTATGTTCTAGTGATTACGAGTTTAAACCTTCGAATAAGATAGCTTTATATGTATGAATCGAATGATGTTATGAACATTATTACTACCTCAAGTTTTCTGGATAAAACTACTGGAAATGAGAAAAATGGATCTAGCTTCAAAGGATCCTTGGATGGCTTGAAAGTTCTTGAAGCAGAATCATGACACGAAAACAGTTCAAGTAAGATTTTCACTCGAAATAAGATTGTTATAGTTGTAGAAATTGAATCAAAGTTTGAATATGAATATTACCTTGAATTAGAAAGATAACCTACTGTAAATAACAAAGGTTCCTTGATCTTAGATGATTACTTAGAATGGATTAGAAAGCTTGGAAGTAGACTTGCAAACTTGGAAGTATTCTTGATTTTTATGAAACTATACTTATGGAATTTATGAAGAACACTTAGAACTTGAAGATGAAACTTGAGAGAGATCAATTAGATGAATAAAATTGAAGAATGAAAGTGTTTGTAGGTGTTTTTGGTCGTTGGTATATGGATTAGATATAAAGGATATGTAATTTTGTTTTCATGTAAATAAGTCATGAATGATTACTAATATTTTTGTAATTTTATGAGATATTTCATGCTAGTTGCCAAATGATGGTTCCCACATGTGTTAGGTGACTCACATGGGATGCTAAGAGCTGATCATTAGAGTGTATATACCAATAGTACATACATCTAAAAGCTGTGTATTGTACAAGTACGAATACGGGTGCATACGAGTAGAATTGTTGATGAAACTGAACGAGGATGTAATTGTAAGAATTTTTGTTAAGTAGAAGTACTTTGATATATGTCTTGAAGTCTTTCAAAAGTGTAAGAATACATATCAAAACACAACATGTATATACATTCTAATGGAGTCGTTAAGTCTTCGTTAGTCGTTACATGTAAGTGTTGTTTTGAAACCTTTAAGTTAACGATCTCAATTAATGTTGTTAACCCAATGTTTATTATATCAAAAGAGATGTTAAATTATTATATTATCATGATATTATGATGTATGAATATCTCTTAATATGATATATACATTAAAATATCGTTACAACGATAATCGTTACATATAAGTCTCGTTTTGTAATTCTTGAGTTAGTAGTCTAGTTTTTACATATGTAGTTCATTGTTAACACACTTAATGATATATTTAAATATCATTTTATCATTTTAATTATAGTGTATCAATATCTTAATATGATACATATATATTTAGTAGACGTTATCATAACGATAATCGTTATATATATCATTTCGAATTTCTTAACTTAGTAATCTCATTTCTTATGTATATCACACATTGTTAATATACTTAGTGAGATACTTACTCATCATATTCTCATGTCAACCATATATATATATATATATATATATATATATATATATATATATATATATATATATATATATATATATATATATATATATATATATATATATATATATATATATATATATATATATGTCTATATATACCACAACATGTAGTTTTTACAATTTTGTAACGTTCTTGAATCGCCGGTCAACTTGGGTGATCAATTGTCTATATGAAACTTATTTCATTTAATCAGGTCTTAACAAGTTTGATTGCTTAACACGTTGGAAACATTTAGTCATGTAAATATCAATCTCAATTAATATATATAAACATGGAAAAGTTCGGGTCACTACATTCTTGTCGGAAATTACCTGCTTATCATTCTAAAGTCTAGACACGTTTTCCTGCATTTATTGCATAAATAGTGTATAGTAAAAAAAATTCATATCTTAGCGTATCTGTTACTGTAAACTTTTCCTGACACCTTCCGAAAATTTCTCCGTAATTTATGGAATTTGGTATTATATATACATATGTAAATTATGTATTGAAGAATACCAAACTAAATTCTATAATCTAATTCATATCAAAAATCATCTCCCTAATTATACAAGATGGATCCCGTATCTAGTTCAAATTCCTTAAACTCCGACAGCTATTCCGATATGGATATTCACCTGAATTCTGAAGACAGTGTAACCGGAATTGATCAACCATTCAGCAATCACCTATTCTGGATGAATTGGGGATGGGTTCATAGCCTGCTTTGTCATTAGAGACAAGAAGAAGGTGATCCCTTCCATCCACCACATTGCCCTCTTGGCGAAGAACCTGAAGCACTTACTGGCGAACCTATTCGAGACACCATTTTCTCTCTCATTTCCAGAGTGTCTCGTCATGATTATATATTATCTCAAATTCTAAATCTTATTCGTCCACTCGTTGGATCCGACAATCACCCCGGTGTAATAAAAGAAGTCAACGAGCTTCGCGCTCGGGTAGTGGCTTTGGAGAATGTGGTGCAAAGGTTACAAGCACCAGCAGCAGCACCGGCAGCAACAGTACCACCATCAGCAACACCAACAGTACCATCACCACCACCAACAACAACATCCGCATTCCACACCTCAACATCACAATCTGTACCTCGAACATCAATGTCATACGCACCATAGATACCAAGGAATACCAACAACAACAAACGATGAAGTATTGATTCATAACTTCATCGAAGAAATATTTTGCAGAGAATATGTAGTTTCTAAAAGTTTTAGAGAATATATATTCTAGTCCTAGTCGAAAACCAGATGAGATTAATATTATGTTAACTCATTAAATCCATGGTTACATCTAAGGAAAATATATATGTAGGTATATTTTCATAAAGATTGTAATTAAGAAAATTCTTTTGTACAAACTATTAATGGTGAGAATAATTTAACGGGTAGGTAATACCCGAGAGATATATAAATTCACAATTAATATGTTACATTCTTCGATTCTGGTTCAACAAATCAGCAACTATACTCACTACTTTCACAATAATATATATTCTCTTATAAAAATTAAAGCAACCATCCTCATCCAAATATGATTACATATTTTGATTTTGACAAATTAAAATCCAAGTCAAGATTTAACAAAAGACATCATTCTTAGATTCCTACATCTTTCAAAGCTATACTTTGACTTCAAAACTGTGCTAGAACATCATAAAACCCAGAAAAGTATTTGTATCATTCAAATTCCTAGAACATCATATGAATATTAACGATTACAATCTATGTTCAAATCCCTCGAAATTCCTGAAGACACTTCAAATAATGAATCATCGAGATGATGATCCAACCACATGTTACCGCAGTCTTGTACCTAAAAAAAACCCTCGAAATCAAAGTCATAGTTTAACACGTATCCGTGTCAGACCTTTTGGCATTTATTAGCTAAAATAACTTTTCAATCCCTTTTCAAAATAGACAGTTTTGTCACCACTCCAGCAAATCACCTTCAATTATTCATTCGAATAAGCCTTATTATAACGATTACCCCTTCATCATTTTTACCGGGGAACCTTTCATATTCCACCACATTAGCGGTAAACTTATCAACAACTTCATTGATCATTAAGCTTCTCCTAAAAATCACGATAATTATTCATTGAAACTCTATCAAGTGCCCATATATAACTTGTAACAACAATTGTCATACCAACTACTGGGAATTAGCAAATTAGTATTTTGAATTTCGTAGCAATTTTTCGCCAACAGTTATATATATACATATAACGTTTACCTTCAAGACTTACAGACTTCGAATGTGAAGTTTCTGAAAAACACCCTAAACTACGAACTAGTTCTCTAAATCTTGAAAAATGCTGATGAAGCAGCAAAAACTGTAAATGACTTTAACAGTTGAAAGTTTGATGATAAAGAGTAGTGTGTTGGAAAAGCACAGAAAAAGAGAAAATTTGGTACTGGAAAACGAATTGAGCAAACCATGAAGGAGGCTGTGGACAAATCACAAAGACTAAACCTGCCTTCAAAGAATCCAAATGATTCAGTGTCTGCTAAAGTCATTAACGAATACCTTGCTCCTGACTCTAAACCTTTACGAACAAATCTTCTTCATCATTCTTCAATATTAGAAATTCTAAGATATCATCGTATCTTTCATTATAAATATCTTCGATATTCCTGAAGATATTTTCACAACTATTCTTATCTGAAATTATTTATCTCTTTGCGCTATCTAAAAAGAAACTATTTTTGTTTCAAAATCCTGAAAATTTCGAAAAATGGATGTTTTTGAAGTAGTGTTAGGAATTGAAGCATGAGTTAGTATAATATAATGACACTTGATCAACGTGATTATATTACAGCAAGTCATGTTGAGTTTCTAATGGAATGTGATAAAGGTTCACAGATCCCACCCTCATCATGAACCATGTTACATAACTCTTTCATTCCATATAATCTTTAAATATATCAAGAAAATATATTTCTTGATGATTCGGTCTTTTCCGGATATTCTGGTAATTTGCCAAATCAAGATCGTGCAATTACGATTTCTTTCTTAGAACATTAACTATGTTCATCCAAAACTCCATACCTACGAATTCTAGACCATTATTCGCTTGACTTAAAGTCGGGAAGAGAAAACGAAAGCATGAAGCTCCGAAATATAATGGAAAATATAAAGCCCTATAACAACCCCGAAATTACCAACCGTGTATATCAATGCATATAGCAATATAAAGACATGGGAGAATGAAAAACACTATAACCCCAAGGTAATGATAGAAGAAAATAACTTCCTCTGGTGGTAGATGAAAAAGAAGAATGACATATATGAAAGTTAGGAGTATATCAAGAATCAGAACTGGATGAAGCATTTCACAATCTTTTGGAAGTATGAAATGAGGAAGAAGATGTAGGAGTGGTGAAAATAATGAAACGGAAGTGGTTAATTTATAGCAAAATATCAGACATAGCAATCGAGGCAGATTACGCATTTAATCAAAGAAAATCCTAATTTCCGCAAATTCTGAAGAATCAAATCTTATTTAGATTATGAAGATTTTCTATTCCTTAAATTCCGGAAATCAATCGTTACTACGTCAAGAGATAAGACGCATCTCTATTCTCCATTTCACTCTATTACGATAACTTCTCTCATACGCTTCGAGTAATTGAATTGTTTTATCCATATTATTCAACGGTGATAAAAATTCTATTTATCAACTCATATTCGTCATAAAAATATTTTTATTGTTAGCCATGAAGACCTCACTCAAATTTCGGGACGAAATTTCTTTAACGGGGAGGTACTGTGATGATCCGGAAATTTCTGACCAAATTTAAACTTTATCTTTAACGTTTCTGACACGATAAGCAAAGTCTATAAAGTTGAATCCTAAAATTCTTGAACTATTCAAATACCCTTCGATTGTTCTCAACGATTCGTGAACAAATATATAAATAGATACATATATATATATATATATATATATATATATATATATATATATATATATATATATATATATATATATATATATATATATATATATATATATATATATATATATATATATATATATATATACTATAACTTGAAAACGTAACAAAGTGTTATGAAAACGATACTGTGCATTAACCTTATTGGTTTGATTATCTGATTGATATATTTAACTACGGAGTTAAAAGATTATACCAAACGATTGAATTAAAAGATATTTATTGAGTCCCTTAAAGATTATGATATTATTACGAGTCTCTGTTGTGAGGTCCACGTTGATTTGGGAAATCGTTCATTTTTAACGATATTCGAAATAAATGGTAAAGTGTTATTTAAATAACGTAATTTGGACACATACAATAATAAGGAATATTAACTGTTGGAATTAGATATATGAATAACTTGCGATGTATATTTAAAACGTGTTTTTAAATATTAACTTGGTTACAAAACGTTTTGATTTAAAATAATATTATTAAATATACTTTGTTAGATTACGAGCCATTGATTTATAGAAGTAAATGACCAAAACACTCAATTGTATAAGTTATATCTCAAATGGTATAGTTTTTAAATAATTTAAATCTATATTTTGACAAAGGTACGAGTCATGAAAGGTAAAGTGCCAGTTTTCTTAGTGTACGAAAGGACGTTCGAAAAACCGGAACCGGGACATAAGTCGAGTGACAACGTACGACTTATCAGAACAAAAATTACAAGTCAACTATGCACGTGAATTTAATATAATATATATTTAATTATTTAAATTAAATATATTATATATATTATATAAAAATATGTCGACAAGCTAAAAGTTAAAAAAATTGTGAGCTGGATTTTGGGGCCATGCGATCGCATGAGAAATAGTCATAAAACCCATGTGATCGCATGGGGTTCAGTTTCAGCAAAAGTACTATAAATGCTCCAGTTTTTCTGCCGAATGTTTTACACCCTTTCTCAATATCTCTCTCACTCTCTGTAATATATATAAACATATATTATTATTATTATTATTATTATTATTATTATTATTATTATTATTATTATTATTATTATTATTATTATTATTATTATTATTATTATTATTATTTATTATTATATTATTATTATTATTATTAATATTAATTAACAAGTAAGTATTATTATTATTTATACATAAAATACTACGACGAGGTCATAAGCGAGCTATTTCAAAACGAGTTTTATGAGAGGGATAGAGCTAAGGAAATTATGGGTTATAGCTATAGAAGTTATGGGTAATGTTCATGGGTATTGTTCGCAAGTCAAACCTAGTGTTTATCATCTCCGTTGCATCTACGTACTTTCCTACAATATTGATACGTGAGCATTCATATCTTATCTTTTATATATTAATTGTGTATCCATGTCTAGTGCTCGAGTATATATATTTATGCATGCTTGTATGCTAAATTTCTTCACTAAACAGTTTATGATGAATCACGAATTAAATACATATATTACTGATAAAATGTATATGATATGCATGTTTTTGAAAATCTGGCGAAAAATCAATAACTTTTCATTTAGATATCGAATAGTTTCGATGAACGGATTAAAAGATATGATCAACTAAATTATGATTGACGTTAATTGAAATTGCTTTTGAATCTGCAATTAAGATTTAAACAACTTGTTTACGAGATTGATAAAATGAATTTTTTAAATATTACCAGCAGAGTAAATGAATTCTTATATAAAGCACGTCTCGTTTTGTTGAACTATTATCAAAATTGACTTTTTGAAACGACTTTGGATAACTTTTGTATGTCGATCTCGAGCATTAGGATTGTGATACACTATGACCTGACCTAGCATGATAGACATTTATTGACCAACATATGTTCTCTAGGTTGAGATATACGGTTATTTGATATTCCAAGTTTCGGTCACATTTCGGTGAACGACTTTATATGCTGCTAAGGTGAGTTTCATTGCTCCATTTTTAATTGCTTTTGCAATATATATTTTTGGGCTGAGAATACATGCAAATTATTTTAAACGCAATAGATACAAGTACATACTTAATTCTACACTGAGTTTGAACCGAAAATCCCTTAGCTTTGGTAACTAGTAGCTGCCAGTACATAGGATATGGACTGGTGGGCGCGAATAATAGTATATGGATCCATAGGGCTTCACATCCCCGTCCGAGCTAGAGCGCTAGCCTTTTAACGGACGTGTGTTATTTGAGTTTAGGACATGTTGGTTTGCATGTATTAAAATGAATGGGGTATTTATCATTATAACGTTAAAGCTTAGTTACCAGGGTGCTCTGTTACGTAGAATCTATTGACAAAATTTTGATAAACGTTTCTGGATGAAACAACTGAAATCTTGTGATCCATCTTTATATACAGATTATACGAAACAATAAAACTATGAACTCACCAACCTTTGTGTTGACACTTGTTAGCATGTTTATTCTCAGGTTTCCTAGAAGTCTTCCGCTGTTTGCTTATATGTTAGACAAGCTATGTGCATGGAGTCATACATGGCATATTTTTCAAGGAAACGTTGCATTCACCAAATCATCACCATGTATCTTATTTTGACTGCATTGTCAACGGAAGTACTATTGTAAACTATTATATTACGGTGATGGTCTATATGTAGAAATCATCAGATGTCAAAAACCTTTGATTTAAATATTCATTTATGGTGTGCCTTTTCAAAAGAATGCAATGTTTACAAAACGTATCATATAGAGGTCAAATACCTCGCAATGAAATCGATGAATGACGTGTTCGTCCATATGGATTTGGAGCGATCGTCACACATACACTTTTGAAAGACTTCAAGACACTTATCAAAGTACTTCTACTTAACAAAAATGCTTACAATTACATCCTCATTCACTTTCATCAACAATTCTACTCGTATACACCTGTATTCGTACTCATACAATATACAGCTTCTAAATGTATTTACTATTGGTATATACACTTTAATCATTAGCTCTTAGCAACCATTGTGAGTCACCTAACACATGTGGGAACCATCATTTAACATCTAGCAAGAAATATCTAACAAAACAACAAACTAATGGAGCCTATACTGAAGGCCTTAGTTCACGTGATCATGCATACACACAAACACATTCACTTTGCAATTTTATTGAATCAAATTACTCTCTCTCAAGGGTTCTTCCATTTTTCTAAGTGTTCTTCATCATCTTCAACAAAATCTAGCTCAATCTAGTTCATAAATCCATACATAAACCAAGTTATAAAACAACTACTCAAGAACACACCAACAACACTTCCAAGTTTGCTAGCATACTTCCAATCTTGCAAATCCACTTTGAGTGATCATCCAACCTCAAGAAATCTTTCTTATTACAGTAAGATATCTTTCTAATATAAGTTAATACTCATATTCAAACTTTGATTCAATTTCTATAACTTTAACAATCTTATTTCGAGTGGAAATCTTACTTGAACTTGTTTTCGTGTCATGATTTTGCTTCAAGAACTTTCAAGCCGTCCAAGGATCCTTTGAAGCTAGAACTATTTTTCTCATTTCCAGTAGGTTTATCCACAAAACTTGAGGTAGTAATGATGTTTATAACATCATTCGATTCATATATATAAAACTACCTTATTCGAAGGTTTAAACTTGAAATCACTAGAACATAGTTTAGTTAATTCTAAACTTTTTTGCAAATAAAAGTTAATTCTTCTAACTTGACTTTTAAAATCAACTAAACACATGTTCTATATCTACATGATATGCTAACTTAATGATTTAAAACCAGAAAACACGAAAAACACCGTAAAACCGGATATACGCCGTCGTAGTAACACCGCGGGCTGTTTTGGGTTAGTTAATTAAAAACTATGATAAACTTTAATTTAAAAGTTGTTCTTCTGGGAAAATGATTTTTCTTACGAACATGAAACTATATCCAAAAATCATGGTTAAACTCAAAGTGGAAGTATGTTTTCCAAAATGGTCATCTAGACGTCGTTCTTTCGACTGAAATGACTACCTTTACAAAAAAGACTTGTAACCTGTATTTCTGACTATAAACTTATACTTTTTCTGTTTAGATTCATAAACTTAAGTTCAATATGAAACCATAGCAACTTGAAACACTCAAAACGGATTTAAAACGAAGAAGTTATGGGTAAAACAACCTTGGATATTTTTGCTTGTTGTACCTACATGAAAATTGGTAACAAATCTATATTAATCATATCCTAGCTAACTTATATTGTATTATACATGTATTTTAATATATTATGTAATCTTGGGATACCATAGACACGTATGTAGATGTTTTGACATATTATATCGACCAATGTATATATATTATTTGGAACAACCATAGACACTCTATATGCAGTAATGTTGGAGTTAGCTATACAGGGTTGAGGTTGATTCCAAAAATATATATACTTTGAGTTGTGATCTAGTCTGAGACGTGTATACACTGGGTCGTGGATTGATTCAAGATAATATATATCGATTTATTTCTGTACATCTAACTGTGGACAACTAGTTGTAGGTTACTAACGAGGACAGCTGAATTAATAAACTTAAAACAGTAAAACGTATTAAAAATATTGTAAATATATTTTGAACATACTTTGATATATATGTACATATTTGTTACAGGTTCGTGAATCGACCAGTAGCCAAGTCTTACTTCCCGACGAAGTAAAAATCTGTGAAAGTGAGTTATAGTCCCACTTTTAAAAATCTAATATTTTGGGATGAGAATACATGCAATTTTATAAATGTTTTATGAAATAGACACAAGTAAATGAAACTACATTATATGGATGAATGATCAAAGCCGAATATGCCCCTTTTTAGCTTGGTAGCCTAAGAATTTGGGAACAGACCCCCAAATTGACGCGAATCCTAAAGATAGATCTATCGGGCCCAACAAGCCCCATTCTGGAATTTGGAATGCTTTAGTACTTCAAAATTATCATGTCCGATGGGTGTCCCGGAATGATGGTGATATTCTATATGCATCTTGTTAATGTCAGTTACCAGGTGTTCACCATATGAATGAATTTTATCTCTATGTATGGGATGTATATTGAAATATGAAATCTTGTGGTCTATTATTATGATTTGATAATATATAGGTTAAACCTATAACTCACCAACATTTTTTGTTGACATTTTAAGCATGTTTATTCTCAGGTGATTATTAAGAGCTTCCGCTGTTGCATACTAAAATAAGGACAAGATTTGGAGTCCATGCTTGTATGATATTATGTAAAAACTGCATTCAAGAAACGTATTTTTGATGTAATATATTCTTATTGTAAACCATTATGTAATGGTCGTGTGTAAACGGTATATTTTAGATTATCATTATTTGATAATCTACGTAATGCTTTTTAAACCTTTATCGATAAAATAAAGGTTATGGTTGTTTTAAAAATGAATGCAGTCTTTGAAAAACGTCTCATATAGAGGTCAAAACCTCGCGACGAAATCAATTAATATGGAACGTTTATAATCAATATGAACGGGACATTTCATCACGGATTTGTGTTAAACTTCTACTTAGGTTCCGGGAGTTTTCCAGATGCATGATTGTGGATAACATGTGGTTGGATCATCGTCTCGATTGTTTCTTAATTGAGGTGTTTTCAAGAATCATGAAGGGTTTGAATGTAGATTGCAATGAATTTTTGAATAACACAAAAATTGTTTTATGGGTTTAATGAATTGAAGTGATGTTTTAGCACAGTTTTGAAGTCAAAGTATAGCTTTGAAAGATGTAGAGATTTAAGTGTGATGTCTCCCGTTGAGTCTTGACTTGGATTCTGATCTGTCAAAATTAGAATATGAAATTGAATTTGGATGAGAACAGTTGTTTTGATTTCTATGAAAGAATGTATATCGTTGTGAAAGTAGTGAGTATAGTTGATGATTGCTGAATCGGATTCGAAGAATGTAATATATTAATTGTGAATTTATATATCTCTCGGGTATTACCTACCCGTTAAAAGTTTCACAAGAAATATTTTGGTATAGGAGAATTTTTATTACAGTCTTTATGAAAATATATGTATATTTTCTTCAGATGTAATACAGATTTGATGAGTTAATATTAAATTAAGCTCATTTGATTTTCGGCTGGAATTAGAAATGAATAATCTCTAAAACAATAGAGATTACATAATCTTCGCGGAGTATTTCACTAATGTAATCAATACTTTATTATTTATTCTTATTGACATTCCTTGGTGACGGATGTTGATGCTTGTGAATTCTTGCGAACTTCGTAAGATATGAATGATGTTTTCTAGAAAGTTTCAAGTATATCTAAGTGTAAAATCAAACATGTAATTGAATAATACACTTAGTTTATTATGAAACGGAATTCACGGAGTTGAAACAGAGGTCATAGTTAACGATGGTTAAGTTGTTAAGGAAGGATGTACATCATAGCATATTAGTAATATGAATTTAACCGAGTAGTATCTACCCTTATTTAATTCATACATAATAGCTTAGTACGGAAAGATATATTTTGATCTCAAAATTCATATATATATAAAATATACATATAATTTCTTCAGGGGGAATGAGTTAATACTTCATAACTCGTTGATACAATATACGCGTTGTTGATTTGTGATGATATTGATGATTATGGAATTGGCGGAGCTCGTAGTGCTACAGTTTTTTTTTTCTGGTGTTGGTGATACTGATGGTGATGCTGGTGGTATTACCAGTGGTGCTTGTATAACAAGTCTAGCTTGTAAACCACGCACCATTCTTGTCAGGGTTTCTACTCTTCCTTCTATCATTTCGGTCCACTCATCTGATTTATGGTTAAGGTTGGAATAGATAATCTCTAAGACTTTAGAGATTACATAATCGCCGCAGAATTTTTCTCCAATGAAGTTATGAATTAATACTTCATTATTGATTTTATTAGTACTCTTTTGTATATATGGTGCGTATGACGTTGATGCTCGAGGTACAGATTGTGACATTGAGGTGTGGGATGCGGATGTTGTTGTTGATGGTGGTAATGGTACTGTTGATGTTGCTGATGGTGGTACTGTTGATGCTGGTGATGCTACTGGTGCTTGTAACCTTTGCACCATATTCTCCAAAGCCACTACCGGAGTGCGAAGCTCGTTGACTTCTTCTATTACACTGGGATGATTGTCGGTTCGGACGAGCGGATAAATAAGATCTAGAATGTGAGATAGTATATAATCATGACGAGATACTCTGGAAATGAGAGAGAAAATGGCGTTTCAGACAGGTTCGCCGGTAAGTGCTTCAGGTTCTTCGCCAAGAGCGAAATGTGGTAGATGGAAGGGATCACCTTCTTCTTGTCTCCAATGATTAAGTAGACTACGAACCCATCCCCAATTCATCCAGAATAGATGATGGCTAATTGGTTGATCCATTCCAGTCACACTGGTTTCGGAGCTCGAGTGAAACTCCATATCGGAATCCGAGGGACTTGAACTAGTGGCGAGTTCCATTTCGTACGATTGAATAAAGGATTTTTCGATATGAAATGATTTTTCCAGCTATCGGATAGTATTCTAATTACATAGAATATCTATATATATAAACCAAAAGATTTCGTAGATTACGGAGGAATTTACGAAATATGTCAGGCAAAGTTTACAGTAATAGATACACTAAGATATGATTTAGCAGATATACTAAGATATGAATTTTGTCTATACACTATCTATGCAATAATTGCAGTAAGACACGTCAAGACTTAAGATGATAAACAGGTAATTTCTGATAAGAAATGATAAGCAAAACTTTTGACATGTAGACATGGCCGAAGTCCAGACTCACTAATGCATCCTAACAACTATCAGTTAGACACACTAATGTAAGACATGGTTCGCTAAGACCACCGCTCTGATACCAACTGAAACGACCCGTGCATATTACTATAAACGCATTACATTATTCATTGGTCCCATAGCGAGGTATTTGACCTCTATATGATACGTTTTAGAAAATATAGCATTCGTTTCATAAAAAGCACACCATTATTATACATAATGCATGTTTTAAACAATTGAGTGATTATTTAAGGAATAATCCCCATAATACATCGGTTTTCAAATACTACATATGTGACATAACAGTCGAATATAATACATGACAAAGGTTTTGTTGAATGCAACACTTTATTTAATTAAAAGCATGAGACTCCATGCATGTGACAACCCGGAAATTTCCAACCAAATTTAAACTTTATCTTTATATTATTCCGACACGATAAGCAAAGTTTGTTAAGTTAAATCTAAAGAATTTTAAATTGTGTTCATACATTCATTATAACCTCGACCAAATTCCGACGATTCACGAACCGTTATATATAAATAAATATGTATATATATGTATATATATATTATAACTTGAGAATATTAATAAAGTATTAAACGTATAATACTTTACATGAACGTATTTGTTTCAATATGTTTATCGATGGAATTAGAAGATAATATCAAATGATTGATTTATCAGATACATTATGATATCATTACGGGTCTATGTTATGAGGTCCACTGTGATTTAAGAAATCTATTCTTTTTGACAACATTTTGAAAATGGTAAAGTGATTTATAAGTAAGAACGTGAAGTGTAAATAACTTAGATGTTGGATATCGACAAGTTAAGTAACTCGACATTTTTTATTAAGATGATTTCATACGTTTATTTAACCTTTGAACTTTATCCCATGCTTCACCAACAAACTGTAATTTAAAAACTTGAAACCTATTATGAATATATATGATTCTATTTTTCTAAAGCATTTTATGATATAACGATTTCCATTATTTTAACCTTTAAACAAAATGATTCTTAAAAATATATTTGGTTTTGGAAAACAAAATTATTATATTTATTTGATTTAGTTTCAAACGTACAAAAACGTTTTCAGTTTAAAAAGAACTTTATTATTAAAACGTATATAACTTTTATAAATATCTAGAACCACTTTTGACAACTCATTACTTAACCAGTATGATAAAGATAACGATATTTATATTTTCTTTTATTAAATATATATAACGATTTAAATTAATATTATATATATTTATACGCGTATTATACGTACATAGTTTTATACTTTTACTATACTTAACCTTTACCTTTACTTTATTTTTACTTTACTTTAACTTTAATAATTCACTTTAATAATTCATACTTTAATAATTCACTTTAATAATTCATACTTTAATAATTCACTTTAATAATTCATACTTTAATAATTCACTTTAATAATTCATACTTTAATAATTCACTTTAATAATTCATACTTTAATAATTCACTTTAATAATTCATACTTTAATAATTCACTTTAATATTTCAAAATTTTATTATAAATAGAATTCAATAGGTTTCATTATTTCATAGAAACTTGAAAAAAAAAATTTCTAAACTCTCTCAATCGATTTACATATATATATATATATATTTACTCCGTATTATTTCAAGATATTATTAGTATACATAAAGTATTACGTCAGAGTGCTGTCCGAGGGATTTCGAAATTGTTTTTCGAGTGGGATTGGATTAAGGAAATTATGGGTTATAGCTATGGAGGTGATTGGGTATGGTTCATGGGTATGCTCGTGAGGTCAATATAGTGTTTATCATCTCCGTTGCGTCTACCTACCTTTCCTGCAATATTGAATCTCAATATTGATACGTGAGTACTCATAATTTAACTTTTACATACTAATAGTATATCCCTGACTAGTGCTCGAGTATATAGGATTATGCATGTTTGTACTTTTGATATTGCCTTTAGTTAGGTTATGTTGAATTCTGAATTAGTTATATATGCGACTGAGATAAGGTATAAGATATGCATGTCGTTGGAAAGCTAGCGAAAAATTAAGAACTTTTCATTTAGATATCGAATGATTTCGATGAACGGATTTGAAGTTATAATCCATCGAATTTTTGTATTATTATTAAAAATGATTATTATTATCGTCGTTATTATCGTCGTTCTAGTTTTATCTTATTATTATTATTATCTTTATCAATAAAAGGATTTATATTTAAAAATTGTTATTTTTTTTTATTATTACTATCGTTATTATCGTTAAAGTTATAATTAGTATTATTATTATTATCCAATTATTATTATTATTATTATTATTATTGGTATTATTATTATTATTATTATCATTATTAATATATATATCATTATTTAAAAATGGTTATTGTTATTGTTATTATTATTATTACTATATTATCATTAAGATAATTATTAGTATTATCGTTAATAATGTTATAGTAACTATCATTATTAATATTAGTGTAATTAAAACAAATATTTGTAACACCTAATTATTTTGATTACTATTATTATCATTATTACGAACACGATATAAAAGACGATTAAAAGCTATTAAACGAAAAGATTAGGAAATAATGGGTAAGAGTATCATGATGAAATTAAAATATTATAAGATATTGATTTAGATAAAATTATCGTTCTTATTATTTTTATCAGTACTATTATTATTAAAATTATCGTTAGTATTAAAACTATCATTTTAACAAAAAATTTCATTTTAATAGAAATGTCATTGTTACTATAAAATATCATCATTATTATTATTTTAAATAGAATTATTATTTTAAAGATAATATTAAAAATTATCGTAAATATTAAAGTTATCATAATTAGAATTATCGTTTTATCATAATGTCATCTTAGTAATTATAAATATTGATATTTTATAATAATAATAATTATTACAAAATAATACAACTTTTACTTACTATCATTATAGATATTATTTTATCAAATAAATATTTGATACAAACATATTTTACTACGTGTAATAACTTACTTTAATAATACCTATCATATTATCTTTATAATATTAAATGAACCCTATAAATTTTATTACTTAATATATATAAAAGTATATTTTATTATATAAATATAATATAAAATTTTATTTATTAATAAATAAATTATATTATTTACTCTAATAAATCTTTTAAAAATATTTAAGAATATAAAACGACGATATTTAAACTATATATTAATCATGTATAGATTTTTGGAAATTATTTTGAGTCAAATTTACTTTTGTTGACTTTTGCATATTAGTCTCGAGCATTAGGATTGTGGTACACTTTGACTTGACCTAATTTGTTAGACAAATATTGACCAACACATAAATATATATAATTAATTTAGGTTCGTGAATCCGAGGCCAACCTTGCACTTGTTCAATGACGTTATATGTATTTTTACTACGAAATACAGTATGGTGAGTTTCATTTGCCTTTTTACCTTTTATATTTTTGGGACTGAGAATACATGCGCTTTTATAAATGTTTGACGAAATAGACACAAGTAATTGAAACTACATTCTATGGTTGAATTATCGAAATCGAATATGCCCTTTTTTATTAAAGTCTGGTAATCTAAGAATTAGGGAACAGACACCCTAATTGACGCGAATCCTAAAGATAGATCTATTGGGCCTAACAAACCCCATCCAAAGTACCGGATGCTTTAGTACTTCGAAATTTATATCATGTCCGAAGGAGGATCCCGGAATGATAGGGGATATTCTTATATGTATCTAGTTAATGTCGGTTACCAGGTGTTCACCATATGAATGATTATTTTTTGTCTCTATGTATGGGACGTATATTTATGAGAACTGGAAATGAAATTCTTGTGGTCTATTAAAATGATGGAAATAAATGATTAGGATAAACTAATGAACTCACCAACCTTTTGGTTGACACTTTAAAGCATGTTTATTCTCAGGTGTTAAAGAAATCTTTCGCTGTGCATTTGCTCATTTTAAAGATATTACTTAGAGTCTTTCATAGCATATTTCGAAGAACGTTGCATTCGAGTTATTGAGTTCATCAAAGATTATTATTAAATCAATTTATAGTTGGATAGTGGATATTATGAAATGGTATGCATGCCTGTCAATTTTTGATGTAAAGAAAGATTGTCTTTTAAAAACGAATGCAATGTTTGTAAAATGTATCATATAGAGGTCAAATACCTCGCAATGTAATCAACTATTGTGAATCGTTTATAATGTATATGAACGGGTCCTTTCAGTTGGTATCGGAGCGGTGGTCTTAGCGAACCAGGTCTGCATTAGTGTGTCTAACTGATAAGTCGTTAGGATGCATTAGTGAGTCTGGACTTCGACCGTGTCTGCATGTCAAAAGTTTTGCTTATCATTTCTAGTCAGAAATCATCTGCTTATCATCCATAGGAAATTACCTGCTTATCATTATTAGTCTAGACACGTCTTGCTACATTAATTGCATGAGTGGTGTATAGACAAAATTCATATCTTAGCGTATCTGCTAAATCATATCTTATCGTATCTGTTACTTTAAACTTTGCCTGACATATCCCGCAAATTCCTCCGTAATCTATGAAATCTTTTGATCTCTATATATAGATATCCTATGTAAATAGAATACCACCCGATAGCCGAAAAACATTTTATATCGAAAATCCTTTATCCAATCGTACGAATGGAATTTGTCATCAGTTCAAGTCACTCGGATTCCGAAATGGAATCTCACTCAAGCTCCGAAAGCAGTGTGACCGGAATGGATCAACCAATCAGTCATCACCTATTCTGGATGAATTGGGGATGGGTTCGTAGCCTCCTCAATCATTGGAAACAAGAAGAAGGCGATCCTTTCCATCCACCACATTGCCCTCTTGGCGAAGAACCTGAAGCACTTACTGGAGAACCTGTTCGAGACACCATTTTCTCTCTCATTTCCAGGGTATCTCGTCACGATTATATACTACATCAAATTCTAGATTTTATTTATCCGCTCGTTCCGACCGATAATCATCCTGGAATAATAGAAGAAGTCAACGAACTTCGCGCTCGGGTAGTGGCTTTGGAGAATATGGTGCAGAGATTACAAACACCAGCAGCAGCACCAGTAGCATAACCAGTACCACCATCATCAACGCCAACAGTACCATTACCACCTCCAACCACAACCGCGTTGTAAACCTCAACTTCACAATCTGTCCCACGAGCATCAACGTCATACGTACCATAGATACCAAGGAGTACCAACAACAATAACTGACGAAGTATTAATTCATAACTTCATTGGAGAAACATTCCGCAGCGATTATATAATCTCTAAATTCTTAGAGATTATCTAATCTAGCCCTAACCATAAATCAGTTAAGCGAACCAAAATGATAGAAGGAAGAGTAGAAACCTTGACAAAAATGGTGTGTGATTAACAAGTTAAACTTGTTTTACCAACAACATCAACAGTACCGTCAACATCACCAGCATCGTCAGTACAGTCAACATCAGAATCAACAACACCTATAACATCACAAACTCCGTCAGTTCAAGAATCACTGTGGACATCATTACGAATCAATAACGTGTATATTGTATCAACAAGTTATGAAGAATTAACTCATTCCCTCTGAAGAAATTATATATATATTTTATATATATATATTTTGAAATAAAAAATAAATCTTTCCGTGCTAAGCTATTGTGTGTGAATCTTAACTACTCAGTTAATTCATATTACAAATATGCAATAATGTACATGCCTCGCCCGCGACTTAACCATCGTTAACTACAATCTCTGTCTCAATTCAACAAATTCCAATTCCTAATAAATCAAGTATATATTTGATTTTACACTTCATCATTGATGTAACCGAAACTTTTCAGATAACATCATTCGTACTTTGCGAAGTTCACAAGAATTTAACGAAAACCAACATCACATCTCAACAAATAACGAAGTATTGATTCATAATTTCAATATTATTGAAGAAATACTTATGTAACCTCTAAAGCCTTCAAGGAATTATTCAATTCTAGTTCCAACCATAAATCGAATGAGTTTAATTTAGTATTAACTCATTAAAATCTATGTTACATCTGAGGAGAATATTTACATATACATTTTCATAAAGACTATAATAAAATTCTTATGTACAAAATATTAATTGTGAAAATTTTTTAACGGGTAGGTAATACCCGAGAGAGATATATAAATTCACAATTAATATGTTACATTCTTCGAATCAGATTAAGCAAATTATCAATTATACTTCCTACTTTCACAATAATATACATTCTTTCATAAAAATCAAAACAACCATACTCATTCAAACCCAATTACATATTCTGCTTTTAAAATCTCAGAATTCTATTTGAGATATAACCGGTACCATCACTTTTAGATTCCTACATCTTTCAAAGCTATACTTTGACTTCAAAAGTGTGTTAGAACATCAAATGTATACAAACGATTACAATCTGTGTTCAAACCCTTCGAAAATCTCTGAAGACACTTCAAATAATGA
Organism: Rutidosis leptorrhynchoides; assembly: GCF_046630445.1. Lineage (NCBI taxonomy): Eukaryota > Viridiplantae > Streptophyta > Magnoliopsida > Asterales > Asteraceae > Rutidosis > Rutidosis leptorrhynchoides. The sequence goes on from NC_092336.1 coordinate 218,354,672, forward strand.
GCAATCGAGATGATGATCCAACCACATATTACCCACAGTTATGTACTTAAAAAGCTCTCGAAACCAAAGTCATAATTCAACACATATCTGTGTCAGATCTTTTGGCATTTATTAGCAAAAATAACCTTGCAATTCCTTTGCAAAGTAGCAAATTATATCACAGCTCCAGCAAGACAACTTCGATTTTTTCATTCGGATTAGCCTTATCATAATTTTGATATATGTGATTACCCTTTTGTTACCGGAGAACCTTTCATATTCCACCACATTAGCAATAAATTTACCAACAACTTCACTGATCTTGGGCATTTCGAAGAATCTTTATATTTATCGAAACCTCATCATTTACTCATCTGGCTCTTGTAACGAGAATTGTCGTACGAATCATTGGGAATTAGCAATTAGTATTTTGAAATCTCATAGCATGTTGACGCCAACAGTTATACATAACGTCTATTTCCAAGGCTTACATACTTCGAATGTGAAGTTTCTGAAAAACACTCTGAACCGCGAACTAGTTCTCGAAATGCTGATGAAGCAACAAAAATTGTAAACGACCTTAGCAGTAAAAAGTTTGATGATAAAGATTAGTGTATTAGCAAAGCTCAGAAATAGAGAAGTTTTGGAACTGGAAAACGGATTGAGCAAAGTATGAAGGAGGCTGTGGACAAATCACAAAGACTGAACCTGCCTTCGAAGAATCCAAATGATTCAGTGTCTGCTGAAGTCATTAACGAATACCTTGCTCCTGACACTAAACCCTTACAGACAATATTCTTCATCATCCTCTGATATTAGAAATTCTAAGATATCATCGTATCTTTCATTATAAATATCCTCCATATTTCTGAAGATATTTCCATAACTATTCTTATCTGGAATCATTTATCTCTTTGCGCTATCTGTATTACATCAAAAAGGAAACTGTTTAGTTCCTATACTCTGTAAACCTTTGAGTTTAAAATATGAATGTTTTTGAAGTAGTGTTGGAAACTGAAGCATGAGTTAGTATAATATAATGACACTTGATCAACGTGATTATATTACAGTAATTCATGCTGAGTTTCTAAATGGAACGTGATGATTCACAGATCATAACATCATCATGTGCCATGTTATACGACTCTTGTATTCTATTTAACCTCTAAAATATCAAGAAAATATTTCTTGATGATTCGGCATTTTCCAAGGTATTCTAGTAATTTGATAAGTCAAGATCGTGCCATTACAATTTCCTTCCTAGAACATTAACAATGTTCATTTCGAAATTCATATCTGTGAATTCTGGACCATTACAAGCGGTGCTTAATCGCAAGAAGAAGAAACGAAAGGACAAAACTCTGAAATAGAAATTGGGGTATAAATTACAGCAAATAAAAGAGAGCATTAACTGTGGATAACAATGATTATAGAAGATAGAAACAAAGACTTTGAAATATAAGGGAAGATATAAAGCCCAACGACAAACCAAAAATTATAAACCATATATATCGATGCATATAGCAATATAAAGACACGGGAGAACTAGAAACACTATAAACCCAAGAGTATAGTAGAAGTAAATAGATTCTTCCGGTGGTAGATGAAAAAGAAGAATGACCGATATGAAAGTTATAAGTATATCGAGAATCAGAACTGGATGGAGCATATTGATGAATACTTTAAAATATGAGTTGAGGGGGAAAGAATAGAAGGTGATGAAACATGACTAGGAACTTAGAAATCAACAGATTTAACTCACACAATGACGGAATAAGTGAATCAAACCCTCTAGTGAATAGGTTAAGCTTTTTTGGATTAATTTAGTCATACCACAACTAAATCAAGTGTGATTAGATCAACACCTAGAGCTATTATTCACCACCTGGGTGATTTGGGTTGAGAGAGAATCGGAGGAGCTCACCAGATCTGAGTGTGTGTAACAAATGAGAGGCTTAACCTAAAATGAAGAACATAAGACTTTATATACCCCTGCTGTTGACTCACCCGTACGATTCATCCATCACACATACGAGTTGGCTTCATCAGCCGTACGGGTGATCACTCACTTGTGTCTTCTCATTTAGGTGGTAATTGTGACTTAGCTCAGCATCAACCGTGCGTATGAGCCTGTCAGCCGTACGAGTGAGGCTTCACTCGGACGTCTGACTAAGTCTAACATAGTCAAACATCCAAATCTTGTTTCTGCAGTTGCTGTAACCACATACAAACACGGATAGGATAATAACGAACGATCATGGTGGCCTGTAAACTGTTGTACCTGCAATGGACGTGGGTAGATGTCTAGGGACTTGCATAAAATATATCAACAAAAGGTGTGAGTTGTAAGAAAACGAAGGAGATGAATTTATAAGAAAATCTTCGACAGAACAATTAAAATGGACGATCGCATTTAAAGCGGATCCTAATTCCTTTTGCTACCGGAGAATCAAATCTTATTACAAAGATTTTCTTCAAATCTGGAAATCAATCATATCTACGTCAAATGATAAGATGAATCTACACTTACTCATTTCACTCTTCAATGTTAGCTTCATTCGTACTCTTCATATAAATGGATTGTTTATCCAAATTATTCGCTGATGATAAAACTCTAATTTTCAGCCTGTATGCATCATGAAAACATACTTATTATCATTCACGACCTTTCCACTCAAATTTCGGGACGAAATTTATTTAACGGGTAGGTACTGTGACAACCCGGAAATTTCCAACCAAATTTAAACTTTATCTTTATATTATTCCGACACGATAAGCAAAGTTTGTTAAGTTAAATCTAAAGAATTTTAAATTGTGTTCATACATTCATTATAACCTCGACCAAATTCCAACGATTCACGAATCGTTATATATAAATAAATATGTATATATATGTATATATATATTATAACTTGAGAATATTAATAAAGTATTAAACGTATAATACTTTACATGAACGTATTTATTTCAATATGTTTATCGATGGAATTAGAAGATAATATCAAATGATTGATTTATCAGATACATTATGATATCATTACGGGTCTATGTTATGAGGTCCACTGTGATTTAAGAAATCTATTCTTTTTGACAACATTTTGAAAATGGTAAAGTGATTTATAAGTAAGAACGTGAAGTGTAAATAACTTAGATATTGGATATCGACAAGTTAAGTAACTCGACATTTTTCATTAAGATAATTTCATACGTTTATTTAACCTTTGAACTTTATCCCATGCTTCACCAACAAACTGTAATTTAAAAACTTGAAACCTATTATGAATATATATGATTCTACTTTTCTAAAGCATTTTATGATATAACGATTTCCATTATTTTAACCTTTAAACAAAATGATTCTTAAAAAATATATTTGGTTTTGGAAAACAAAATTATTATATTTATTTGATTTAGTTTCAAACGTACAAAAACGTTTTCAGTTTAAAAAGAACTTTATTATTAAAACGTATATAACTTTTATAAATATCTAGAACCACTTTGGACAACTCATTACTTAACCAGTATGATAAAGATAACGATATTTATATTTTATTTTATTAAATATATATAACGATTTAAATTAATATTATATATATTTATACGCGTATTATACGTACATAGTTTTATACTTTTACTATACTTAAACTTTACCTTTACTTTATTTTTACTTTACTTTAACTTTAATAATTCACTTTAATAATTCATACTTTAATAATTCACTTTAATAATTCATACTTTAATAATTCACTTTAATAATTCATACTTTAATAATTCACTTTAATAATTCATACTTTAATAATTCACTTTAATAATTCATACTTTAATAATTCACTTTAATAATTCATACTTTAATAATTCACTTTAATAATTCAAAAATCTATTATAAATAGAATTCAATAGGTTTCATTATTTCATAGAAATTTGAAAAAAAATTTCTCTAAACTCTCTCAATCGATTTATATATATATATATATATATATATATATATATATTTACTCCGTATTATTTCAAGATAATATTAGTATACATAAAATATTACGTCAGAGTGCTGTCCGAGTGATTTCGAAATTGTTTTTCGAGTGGGATTGGATTAAGGAAATTATGGGTTATAGCTATGGAGGTGATTGGGTATGGTTCATGGGTATGCTCGTGAGGTCAATATAGTGTTTATCATCTCTGTTGCGTCTACGTACCTTTCCTGCAATATTGAATCTCAATATTGATACGTGAGTACTCATAATTTAACTTTTACATACTAATAGTGTATCCCTGACTAGTGCTCGAGTATATAGGATTATGCATGTTTGTACTTTTGATATTGCCTTTAGTTAGGTTATGTTGAATCCTGAATTAGTTATATATGCGACTGAGATAAGGTATAAGATATGCATGTCGTTGGAAAGCTAGCGAAAAATTAAGAACTTTTCATTTAGATATCGAATGATTTCGATGAACGGATTTGAAGTTATAATCCATCGAATTTTTGTATTATTATTAAAAATGATTATTATTATCGTCGTTATTATCGTCGTTCTAGTTTTATCTAATTATTATTATTATCTTTATCAATAAAGGGATTTATATTTAAAAATTGTTATTTTTTTTTAATTATTACTATCGTTATTATCGTTAAAGTTATAATTAGTATTATTATTATTATCCAATTATTATTATTATTATTATTATTATTATTATTATTATTATTATTGGTATTATTATTATTATCATTATTAATATATATATCATTATTTAAAAATGGTTATTGTTATTGTTATTATTATTATTACTATTACTATATTATCATTAAGATAATTATTAGTATTATCGTTAATAATGTTATAGTAACTATCATTATTAATATTAGTGTAATTAAAACAAATATTTGTAACACCTAATTATTTTGATTACTATTATTATCATTATTACGAACACGATATAAAAGACGATTAAAAGCTATTAAACGAAACGATTAGGAAATAATGGGTAAGAGTATCATGATGAAATTAAAATATTATAAGATATTGATTTAGATAAAATTATCGTTCTTATTATTTTTATCAGTACTATTATTATTAAAATTATCGTTAGTATTAAAACTATCATTTTAACAAAAATTATCATTTTAATAGAAATATCATTGTTACTATAAAATATCATCATTATTATTATTTTAAATAGAATTATTATTTTAAAGATAATATTAAAAATTATCGTAAATATTAAAGTTATCATAATTAGAATTATCGTTTTATCATAATGTCATCTTAGTAATTATAAATATTGATATTTTATAATAATAATAATTATTACAAAATAATACAACTTTTAATTACTATCATTATAGATATTATTTTATCAAATAAATATTTGATACAAATATATTTTACTACGTGTAATAACTTACTTTAATAATACCTATCATATTATCTTTATAATATTAAATGAACCCTATAAATTTTATTACTTAATATATATAAAAGTATATTTTATTATATAAATATAATATAAAATTTTATTTATTAATAAATAAATTATATTATTTACTCTAATAAATCTTTTAAAAATATAAAACGACGATATTTAAATTATATATTAATCATGTATAGATTTTTGGAAATTATTTTGAGTCAAATTTACTTTTGTTAACTTTTGCATATTAGTCTCGAGCATTAGGATTGTGGTACACTTTGACTTGACCTAATTTGTTAGACAAATATTGACCAACACATAAATATATATAATTAATTTAGGTTCGTGAATCCGAGGCCAACCTTGCACTTGTTCAATGACATTATATGTATTTTTACTACGAAATACAGTATGGTGAGTTTCATTTGCCTTTTTACCCTTTATATTTTTGGGACTGAGAATACATGCGCTTTTATAAATGTTTGACGAAATAGACACAAGTAATTGAAACTACATTCTATGGTTGAATTATCGAAATCGAATATGCCCCTTTTTATTAAAGTCTGGTAATCTAAGAATTAGGGAACAGACACCCTAATTGACGGAAATCCTAAAGATAGATCTATTGGGCCTAACAAACCCCATCCAAAGTACCGGATGCTTTAGTACTTCGAAATTTATATCATGTCTGAAGGAGGATCCCGGAATGATAGGGGAAATTCTTATATGTATCTAGTTAATGTCGGTTACCAGGTGTTCACCATATGAATGATTATTTTTTGTCTCTATGCATGGGACGTATATTTATGAGAACTGGAAATGAAATTCTTGTGGTCTATTAAAATGATGGAAATAAATGATTATGATAAACTAATGAACTCACCAACCTTTTGGTTAACACTTTAAAGCATGTTTATTCTCAGGTGTTAAAGAAATCTTTCGCTGTGCATTTGCTCATTTTAAAGATATTACTTGGAGTCTTTCATAGCATATTTCGAAGAACGTTGCATTCGAGTCATTGAGTTCATCAAAGATTATTATTAAATCAATTTATAGTTGGATAGTGGATATTATGAAATGGTATGCATGTCTGTCAATTTTTGATGTAAAGAAAGATTGTCTTTTAAAAACGAATGCAATGTTTGTAAAATGTATCATATAGAGGTCAAATACCTCGCAATGTAATCAACTATTGTGAATCGTTTATAATGTATATGAACGGGTCCTTTCAATGCACAGCTTACTCAGATAATGCAACAGCGGAAGACTTTCTTAAGGACCTGAGAATAAACATGCTTAAACAGTCAACACAAAGGTTGATGAGATATATAGGTTTAAAGCTATTATCAATATAAATATAGACCACAAGATTTCATAGTTTTAAATATTTCAACAAAGATATTCTATAAGTTGTTGAGCGCTTCGGTAACCATACTTAACTATTAATGTGGCATATTCCCTTTATTATGAAATCTCCCTACACTGTATCAAGTGTAGTAAAAATGAAGTACTATGCAACCGTTTACGATACTAGAGCGACTAGCCAGTTGGGGTTGTCAAACCTGATAGATCTATCAATAGGATTCGCGCTTACATGTTCTTACAACATGTAAATATTAGTTACCAAGCTATTAGGAAAGATATGCAAAGTGGTACAACTCAACGTAGAATATATTTTAAGTACTTGTGTCCATGGCGTAAAACATAAACTTCATGTATTCTCATCCCAAAATATTTTAGAGTTTAAAAATGGGACTATATACTCACGGTAGTAAAAGTATATTAATAATAAGTTTTCAACTTATTAAAAATATGGCCGTCGTCCTTGAATTCACGAACCTATAACATTAATAATGATTCGGATAATAATACGACATGTGAATAAAATAAAACAAGTTCATAGAATACTTATATATTAATTTTTAACATTTTTATGTTAGTAGTCCTTTGTTAGTAGTCCAAAATAGTCCGAAATGTCCAACAGTCCAATAATCGGTATATATATAATCTTAGAATTACCCCACGACGTATTGTATACGTATTATCTTTGCATCAACCCAGAGACGTATTGTATACGTATTGTCTTAGAATTTATCAAAACGTATTGTATACTTATTGTCTTAGGATTTATCAAAACGTATTGTATACTTATTGTCATGGAATGTACCAAGATTATTATATATATACAATCTCGGAATTTACCAAGATTATAATATTTTGTTATACTAATGATAACATGTCCATATATATATATATATATATATATATATATATATATATATATATATATATATATATATATATATATATATAGGATATAGGAAACGTTAGCAAGGATATGGTTAATATAGTTTTTTCAATATAAATTTCGTTCATACAACATTAATTTTAGCAGATTTTGTTTTGCTCGCCAAATATTCATTACAACTCCGTTTAAAGTGAATCAAATTTCTATGGATTCCTTAAGAAGTAAATTTTACAAAACCAGTTCATAAAATTCAGCCCAAGTAATAATTTTTTGAGCTTTACCATCTTTTTGTGTAGGTGGGCAGATTTGGAAAAATTCCGGCACCCACCCAATATATGATTTTTGATAAAATACTTTTACTTTGTCTAAAATCATGAAAAAAATACTGGAAGTCTTATTTACATATATTAACATATTTCCAAAGTCTTAGCCTCGAAATCAAAGTCTAAGATAGGTTTTTAATTCCCAACCCAAAACAGTCCACTTTTTACCGAATGGAGATTAAACTATATATGTTAAGTTCAAGGTGTTCTTCATATGTACAAGTTATAAGTTCTTATATTAACTTAATATAACATCATAATACATATAAATAAGTATTATTACAGTTAAGTTAGAAAGATTAGATTAATTTTTCAAACAAGTTTAGAATCAACTAAACTATGTTCTAGTTTATAAACTCTTATATAGATAGCTATAAACATATGAATTGAACAAGAGTTGAAGTAGAGTTTTTACCTCAAGTTTAGAATGTAAAGTTGCTGGAGAGAAGTAGTAGAAAAAAACTTGAGAGAGTTCTTGCAAGTGTGTGTGAAAATTGGAAGTAAAATTTGGAAAATGAATGTGTAAAAATGAGTAAGAAATGGTGCTTATTTATAGGTTGAAAATTTAGTTTTTAGTGAAAATATCTAAGATGAGTTAAAATGTAATATGTCATGGATGACATATTAAATTGATTAGGTCATGGATGACATATTACACAAATAATTGCAAATTTCTATTAGTATATACCAATAGTAAATACTTCTAGAAGCTGTGTATAATACGGGTAAAAATGCCGTATGAATGCGAGTAGAATTCTTGAGGAAATTGAACGAAAATACGAGTATAGCTATCCTTTATATGTATTGATATAGTATAAAGTGTATTTAATACTTGTAAGGATGTATTTTTACTCGTAATACATTATATGTAAATACATTTTAACATAAGTTAATTACGTCGTTTAAATAGTAACATATATATTGTTCAAAAACTCTTTAAATTAGTAGTATGAAAATATATATATAATACTTTGTTAATATACTTAATGAGATATTTAATTATCATATTTTCAAGTTAAATCTATATATATATACATATATATATATATATATATATATATATATATATATATATATATATATATATATATATATATATATGTATATATATATATATATACACACACATATATAATTAATACAAGTTATGATGTTCGTGAATCGTAAGAATAAAAGGGTGACTAAAAGCTTGTGTAAAACTCTTTCCGGAGGTTCAAGACTTATCAAAATTCATTGCTTATCAAGTCGGAATTATTAAATCATGTAAATAGTATAATCAAGTAGTCGGAAAAATCTGGGTCGTTACAGAAATAGACCATAATAATCCATTAGCTTCCTTCCCCTTCATCTCTGTTATGAACTCTGGAACACCAATTATTTTTAGTTCCCTTTCACTTCTATTCTTTTCTCTCCAAAACAAAACTCTGGAACAAACCCTAAGGCCATATAAAATGGTTCAAGATGTTAGCAGAAATTATACCCGCCACATCAGCGCAAACCCTTTAAGATTCCTTTCACTAAACCCTCACTATCATACCCTCCATCTCAAACTTTAACCCATTTTAAAATATTATTTAAATACAATAAATAAATAAATAAACAAAATAAATACTCCGTAATACCAAAATTCACCTAAACACGAATCCAACGAAACCCTAAATTTCAATCGAATCGAATTTCGCTATTTATCTCAACTATACCCTCCAATTCTTCAATTTCCTCTTCCTAATCAACCGATCAAAATCAATTTCGTACTCATTTTCATCGATTTCACTTGATTGATCAGTGATGTTTCCAGGAATGATGGATTCGGAGATGATGCGACTTGCTCAAGAGCAAATGAGCCGTATGTCGCATGCCGATTTAGCCAGAATTCAACAACAGGTTCATTAGTTTTATTTGATTTGCTAGTTTACATGATTGATTGTTAGATCGATTAATAAATTTTATCAATTACCGCTACAAAGGAAAAAAAGGCACGAATTTAATGATGGACCCCATAATCAACCCGTGAGCCTCGTTGTAGACTCCACTGGCGAATTCAATGGCGGATTGCTGGTGATGGTGGTAAGTAGGTGGCGAACGTTAACGATGCTGGGTGGCGGACCATTGCATATGGCCTAATGATACAAAGAAAGGGGATTCGAACCCTGGAATAGCTAAGACACTAACCATTGAAGCTGCACATTAATGTTGTAATAAACCGCATTAAATGGTATATATCTACTAAAATAATTCGTAATTAAGTCAACAAAAAACTGAGTGAACAGTAACACCTTGAGTATAAATGATACTCCCTCCGTCCCAAATCTATTGTCCCCAGATAAAAAACACACAGTTTAAGAAAAAGTACCTGACACATGTACTTTTCTGTTAACTTTCCAGTTTTACCCCTTACTTTTTACCCATCTTTTTATCTTACATGTATAAAGTACGGGCACAAAAGAAATTTATCACGTTACTATTTTCCATTTATGGAAGCAGACAATTAATTTGGAACATCCGAAAAAGGAAATATGGACAATAGATATGAGACGGAGGGAATATAAGTATAATAAGTATCGCTACGCATTAAGATATTTCGTAATATATATGTCAATGGCAACAAAAATATGAAAACAAAGAAGGAAATAAAGGAATCGAACACATGATAACTTTTATAAATAATGAACTCACAAAACAATATAAGACACTTGTGTTTGAAGGAGAAAGTGGACTCCAGTGGGATGACGGGTGCTTCTCTTGGTAATTCAGAGGTTAAAATTTCGCATCTATTTTATGCAGATGATGCAGTTATCTTGTCGGATTGGAATAGAGATAGCTTATCGAATTCTTTACAAGTTTTGAATGATTTTTACAGCTTCTCGTGTTTAAAAATTAACGTGGCAAAATCACAGTTATTCGGGATAGGTGTTCTAGATGCGATGGTCAACGATTATGTTCTAGAACTCGGTTGCTCCAAAGGTATGCTCCCTTTTAATTATTTAGGACTTCCTATGGGCACAAATATGAAGAAATTATCGTCGTGGAATCCGGTTAAAGATCGGTTTATTAGAAAATTATCGGGGTGGAAAGCGAGTCTTCATTCTATAGGAGGTCGTTTAACGTTGATTAAAGCGGTGCTGGGGAGTTTAGGGATCTATCAGTTGTCTCTTTTTAAATGCCCTGAACTCGTGATTAATGAGTTAGAAAAATAAGGGCTCATTTTTTTTGGGTAGCTCAAGTGATTTGAAAAAGATGCATTAGGTTCGTTGGGAGTTGATCTTATCTTCATGAGAGAAAGGAGGCTTAGATATTGGGAGTTTACGCTCACTTAATCTTAGCCTCTTATTTAGATGGATATGGCGGTTCGTATCTAATCCCGACACTATTTGGTCATGAGTAATTAAAGCCATTTATGGCGACTTTGGCGGGCTCGATTCTACTCCAAAAGGAAGTGGTATTTGGCCTTCCATTGTATCGACTTTCTTTAAGGCTAAAAGTGCAGGCTTGTTACCCTCAGATGTTCTACTGGTAAAAATTGGTAATGGTTCTAATGTTCGATTTTGGAAAGACAATTGGTTGGGGGATGGTGTGTTAAAAGACAACTTTGGTAGCTTTTTTCATTTAAAAACCGATGATAATTGCAAGATTTGTGATCGATTGTGTAACGGTTCATGGAGGTGGGTGTGGAGTTGTTCAAACATAGGTGTCCGGAATGAAGCTGCAATGCAGAGTTGTGTTCGAAGATTAGTCACGTTATGCTAGGTGAAGGCAGAGATTCATGGGTGTGGTCTCTATCATATGATGTCGGATACTCGGTAAACAAGACTAGATCGCACATTGATGAGTCTGTTTTACCTTTGACTAATATTTATACTATGTGGATTAAGCAAATTCCGCGCAAGATTAATATTTTTATTTGGAGATTGGCTCTTGATAGGTTACCTACTCGCCTAAATCTATCCCGTCGTGGTTTGGAGATCGAGTCGATTGGTTGTGTTTCATGTAACCACTTTATCGAATCAACCCATCATATATTGTTCGAATGTGAAGTGGCTTTGGATTTATGGAGAAGGGTGATAATATGGATTGATATCACGCTGCCTCGTTTTTCAGAATGGTTAGATTCATAGCTTGGTTTGAAGATTTGCATGAGACCGAGGATACAAAGTCCAGATTGTATGTCATCATCGCTTCTACAGTTTGGCACTTATGGAGGTTCAGGAATAGTCAACTATTCCAAAACGGGTCTATGAAACGTTGTAATTTATTTGATTCAGTTTGTCTTTTTTCATTTAATTGGTATAGAAGTAGAGGTAAAAAGTATGTAAATTGGAACGATTGGCGTCTAAAGCCGCTGTAATGTGGTTTGCGGGTCTCTACTAGCTACTTGCTAGGTGAACTCGTGGTTTTTATATATAAAATTTTGGCCGTTCAAAAAAAATATAAGACCCACTGATACTTATAAATTGAAGTGGCTCATTTTTTATATAACTGCTTTAAAATAGATTTATTTTTAAAAAGTTGCCAACAGCTTGTAAAGTAATGATTAGGTGTAATCACTTTACAATAACTTAAAGTTTGCAATATCTACATTAACGCTATAAATAATAAATTGTGAAATGACCCGTAAAATTACGGGTTTGTTTAAATGAAACAATTTAATGACATGTTTTACGTATTAAGTGAATGTAAATGTTAAAATCATTTATTTTAATGACCCTTTTGACTAAAAAACTTGTCATTGTTTTTACAAATATATAGAGAATGTATTTTCGCATACATATGTAACAGAATTAATTTCGTAAAAAGAATCCATATTTGAATATTAATAATATAATAATTATAATTATTATTATTATATTAAAAGTAAATAATAATAATAATAATAATAATAATAATAATAATAATAATAATAATAATAATAATAAACTTCGTTCAAAGTTGAACATTTATATTTTTAGTATATATTAATAATTAGTAATAATAAATGCCTTTTAAATTTGTTTAGAAAATTAAAATACAATTATTATATAAAAGTTGTAAAATATGCTTTAAAATTTGAGTGTTCTGTAGATGATTTTACAATTTAAAAAAGATTAGTATTTTCTTTTATAAAAGATTTCGTATTATTTTTTTTAATTAAATTAGCATAATGATGACATCATCATTTTGCTTTATATGACTATATAGACGAGATGCCACTTTTCTTTTTAATTAATAATTAATTGATATATATATATATATCATCACTCTATACCTTAAAAGAGAGTCATTATTAGGTAATAAATGTTTGAGAAAACCTCTTAATCACCGTTAGATTAGAAAATTACATTATAATATCCCTTAATTCAACGATCATTAATCATCCACCAAAAATTAGGTAATAAATCAATTTTAAATGGAATTCATCTCTAAAATACCCTTAATCATCTCTAAATCAATTTCAGCGAGTCTTTAATGTCATCGTCGAGCTGATAAGCTGTTAATTATCAAATCGTTATAAGTTCCTGTAATTCCAGCCATGTCGATCTCTAGATGCGCCTTCATCTCCCAGTTTCAGAGTTCTACTTAATCAAAACCATTTTAGTCGAGGAATTCGGTCTCACGTGTTTAGAGTTCTACATGTTAAATCGGTTCAACATAAAAATTTATGTCCGTAATTGTTCCGATTGGATGAATGACGGTACCTTCGCTGCTAAATTTCATAAACATTAAGGAATCATTCACGATTTGATTCGATTTGGCGGAGTAGTTTACTAATCAGGTACATTTATTCACCAAGATAAAAATCGCCAATAAACCCTACTGAATAGCCAAAAACTATAATCATTTAATTAATGATTTATATCTTTTATTTGGTGTACACAAGATTTATTTGGCATCATTGATTTACATATTTATTTACATCTCTAATTTAATACTTTGAAACATGGATACAAGATAATGAAATCAGTGATATTTATAAATTGATGATTATCATTACTAGTTGTATGCATTCATATGTTTTATAGAAATATACTTTGTTATTAAACTGACAAATGTGTTTGTTCATTTTTTGTGTCGTGATGATGAACACAAGGATTTTAGAATGTGTTAAGGAGTGTGTTGAGCTAAAAAGGCTAGAAGTTTGTATATTTGTGGATATACAGAACTGGGAAATCACTTTTGATGGAACACATAAAGGGGTCTATTCAAGTTGGCAGCATCCTGATTGGTGTGCATTAGCCAAAACCGAGCACACAATGTTTACGGGTCATAAACTATTAAATTTATGACCCATCTACCCTGGTAAGGTTTCTTGTGTATTTATTGATATTCTAAGATCACATGTTTTTTGGGTCTAGGTAGATAAAGAATTTGTACAAATTACTTATTTCTTATGGTTTCTTTGTGTCACTTTCTCAGCACTGGAACAGTAAGTAAAACTGTAGAACTGAAAATTGATTATTTTTGAGTATATAGTTGTCGAATTAGTGAACCAATAATCTTACCACTACACGTTTGGGAAGGAGGTATGATTTTAATGACCATAAACCTATTAGAGCCACAAACCTACGGGAGTCAGAGACGCATAACCATCAATTGTGATTCATAATATCATACTTTTAGAGACATTCAGGTGAGTGGGCTTATGCTACCAAGTTTCACTGGTATTAGGCTTCTATTCTCTAAATGTTTGAGTATCTATTCGCTCTTAAGAAAGGGACAAGCCTTTCTTAACAAGTACATGTGATCATATACATAGCATTGTATATGTATATTTTATTTGCTAAAGGCTAAAAATAGAAGTTGCGCGAAGTATATTCAAACGACTTGACATATCCGCTAAAAGTTATGTCTGCAGATTATGACGCATTAATAAAAGACTGCGGATTATCTTCGCTAAGTTATCGCGGACAGCAGTTAAATTCGCACACCGCGAATATTTTGAATACTATAAATAGAGAGCTTGACCTCTCATTTATATGTTGTTGATTCTCTGCCATTTGCCGAGACCTTTGTAATTTTCACTTGTGACTTTGCCCAAGGAATATTTACATTGAGTTAAGGTAAATCGTGCTAATGAACAATCAAGACCGGGTTGAGGTAGTTGATCACTTGATTAAAAAGTGAAAAACGATCATCAGGGCCCAAAATAATCATCAAACATCTCATTCTCCATCCTTATCATTGCACTCAATCCTTAATTAAGTAACTCATTAATATAGGATTGATCAATTGGCGCCATCCGTGGGACTCGTTCAAAATTAAACTCGGAATTTTTTGTTTTGTGCTATGAAACAATCAATTGGCTTGTTTAACTTTAATCGTGTATTGTTATGATGATTTGCAGGAAATTGCTAACGGCGTATCAGTTGATTTGATCGCCGGACATGGCAGCTAATGCAAAGCAAGTAAACGGCTCCGTGAATGCTGATATGCTGGCTAGTGATTAGCAAAATACCTTACCGGTTAATTCGCAAACAAATGTCAATGCTACCTCGAGTAATTCAGTTCAAGAATCGCTCACTAATGAAACAATCCAACCCGTATTAAAACCGGCCCATAAATTTTTTTCCTTTTAATACGCTTTAAATAACACTTTAGGTCTCAATTGTGTTTTCATAAACATCTTTAATACAATAGAAGGTTTAATAAACCTTAAAACATTTATTACATTGATTAATTGTCCAAACGGACATACACGACATGACTAGTTTAGTTTCCAACCAAAACCGAGCATGGTGATTTGGGACTACGCTACCCAAATCCTAATCGAATACAAAAGCAAGATCTTCTAAGCAACCTAGCCAAGATCTCTAATCCCCAAGCTTACCCGAGCCGCCAAGCATGCGAAACTATAAAAATATCAACAACGAGAGGGTAAGCTAACGCTTAGTGAATGATAATATACTACATACATATATATGTATAAAATGGACACGCCACACAAATATCAAATACCGCATACCTAAGCATCCATGTATAAAGCAACTACACTAAGCATACCGTACGATCTCTAAGCAACAAGCTAAAGATATCAACAAAGTATAAGTTCACTAACGACGATGTGAACAACGCCAATAAGCTACACCCGGAGGGTTAGCTACAACACAACATTACATTAATATACTGATAATGCTAAAAACGAACATATATTTCATAGCATTATTCCTCAAGAAAGACAAGCTTTTAGTTACAATTGTTCTATTTACAAGTGATATTCGTTTAAATAATAAAAGGTGAAGACAAAAGACAGATTCGACGAATTGAAGACGCAAACGACCAAAAAGCTCAAAAGTACAAAATACAATCCAAGAGGTTCCAATTATTGATAAGAAACGTCTCGAAATTACAAGAGTACAAGATTCAAAACGCAAAGTACAAGATATTAAATTGTACGCAAGGACGTTCGAAAATCCGGAACAGGGACCAGAGTCAACTCTCAACGCTCGACGCAACGGACTAAAAATTACAAGTCAACTATGCACATAAATATAATATAATATTTAAATAATTCTTATAATTATTTAATATATTATATTTATTTATAAAACCGTCGGCAGAAGAAAACAACCAAATATGAGCCTCCCCAGCTGGCCATGCGATCGCATGGCCTGGAAGGCATAAATCCATGCGATCGCATGAGCCCCAGTTCCAGCCCACATGCCTATAAAAATCGAGCTTTGGTGCACCACAAAATCAATCTATCTTTCTCTTCTCTCAATATATACGTAATATATATATAATTTATATTTTAATTTTAATTTTAATTATAATTCTAATAATAAGGGTATGTTAGCAAATGTTGTAAGGGTGTAAGTCGAAATTCTGTCCGTGTAACGCTACGCTATTTTTAATCATTGTAAGTTATGTTCAACCTTTTTAATTTAATGTCTCGTAGCTAAGTTATTATTATGCTTATTTAATCCGAAGTAATCATGATGTTGGGCTAATTACTAAAATTGGGTAATTGGGCTTTGTACCATAATTGGGGTTTGGACAAAAGAACGACACTTGTGGAAATTAGACTATGGGCTATTAATGGACTTTATATTTGTTTAACTAAATGATAGTTTGTTAATGTTAATATAAAGATTTACAATTGGGCGTCCCTATAAATTACCATATACACTCAATCGGACACGATGGGCGGCGTATTTATATGTATGAATAATCGTTCATTTAACCGGATACGGGAATGGATTAATAGTCACTAGAATAATTAAAACAGGGGTGAAATTATGTACAAGGACACTTGGTATAATTGATAACAAATTATTAAAACCTTGGGTTACACTCAGTCGACATCCTGGTGTAATTATTAAACAAAGTATTAAAATCTTGTTACAGTTTAAGTCCCCAATTAGTTGGAATATTTAACTTCGGGTATAAGGATAATTTGACGAGGACACTCGCACTTTATATTTATGACTGATGGACTGTTATGGACAAAAACCAGACGGACATATTAAATAATCCAGGACAAAGGACAATTAACCCATGGGAATAAAACTAAAATCAACACGTCAAACATCATGATTACGGAAGTTTAAATAAGCATAATTCTTTTATTTCATATTTAATTTCCTTTATTTTATATTTAATTGCACTTCTAATTATCGCATTTTTATTGTTATTGTATTTAATTGCACTTTTAATTATCGTACTTTTTAATTATCGCAAGTTTATTTTATCGCACTTTTATTATTCGCAATTTCATTTATCGTTATTTACTTTACGCTTTAATTTAAATCTTGTATTTATTTATTATTTTACATTTGGTTTTAACTGCAACTAAAGTTTTAAAATCGACAAACCGGTCATTAAACGGTAAAAACCCCCCTTTATAATAATAATATTACTTATATATATATTTGTATTTTTATAAAAGTAAACTAATATAGTGTTAAGCTTTGTTTAAAAAGATTCCCTGTGAAATGAACCGGACTTACTAAAAACTACACTACTGTACGATTAGGTACACTGCCTATAAGTGTTGTAGCAAGGTTTAAGTATATCCATTCTCTAAATAAATAAATATCTTGTGTAAAATTGTATCGTATTTAATAGTATTTCCTGTAAAAATATAAGCTATTTTATATACTACTCTGCTAAAACATCAAGTATTTTTGGTGCCGCTGCCGGGAAACTCTCTTAAACGCCGAAAGCGCAACGCTAATATAAAAAAAAAAGATTTTTAGTTTACTTTTATTAAATTCATTTTTATAAAAATACGTTTTAAATATTCGAAAATATAAAAAAGAAAAATATAAATATAAATATTTTTTTTAGAGTTTGGTAAATATTTAAGTTTTATAAAGTTTCTTTATTTCTATTTTTTTTTTATTTTGTAAAAATATAAGTTTTATTTAATTAATAAATATATTTTATATTTTACAGCAAAAACAGAAAAAAAAAAAATTTAATTCGGCCTGTACTGTAGCAGCCCACTCTGTGGCCCGAAACCCTAGCCCATGCGATCGCATGGCTGGACAACTGAGGACTCATGCGATCGCATGAGCCCATATGACACGCCAGACTGCAGCCTGCATTAATTACGGATAATTATTATTATTATTATATTTAAACCCTAATTAGGGTTATATATTATATATATTAATTTAGTTTTTATTATTAATTTGTATTATTTAGTTTAATTAGTTTAATTAAATTGTAAAATTAATAGTTTTATTAAATAAATAATATAAAAATAATATTTTTATAAAAATTGTACTTTTTACAACTTTTTGTATATTTTTATATTTTGTCCCTTTTTAATAGTTTTAGCGTAACTTTTGTATTTTTCGCTCATATTTAGTTTTAAACTTAGTTTTTGCCATAGTTATTTTTACTTCTAGATTTTTAGGCTTTGCCGTAGAATTCCTTAAGTGCTTTTTCTTTAGACAAAGATTTAGGTACTTTAGAATTTTGTGACGCCTTTTTAAGTTTTAGTTTCTTTTTAAGTTATTTCCATTTGGGATATAGTTTTTCCTGTAAGCTTTAATATTTTTAGACGACTTTTTCCTATGTATCAATTATCATTCCAATTAGTAATCTCAATTTGCGATTATAATTTTAAGTTAGTTGTAGTAATAAGGTTAGGTTAGTCAAGTGTTTTAAGTTTTATAAGTTTCTTTTATTTTTCCGTCACCTTTTATTTTTCAACCATTTTTCTTTTTCGACCTTTTTCGACAAACTCTTTTTCTTTCTTATTTCTCGCTATTCTAGTTTTTAGGACATAGATTTTTATTCTACTTCTTATCTAAATTTCTTAAAATTACGAAAATTTATTTTAAGTGGTTAAATTGATAGACATCAAAATTTTCTGGTTCGTAGTAATAGTTGGATTTGTACGTGGACCGGGTTATTGGAGCCAAACAGTCCTCAATTATATTGAGACCAAACGAATCCTGCCCCTCTGCTGCATCTTTTGGCTATTCGAAACGTGGGCAAAATCAGAAAAGTCTATTTATTGGATAACTTATTATAATTTTTCTTTCCTTTTAAAAACTAATAGGATATTCAGTGAATGCACCGAGCAAGACGTTCACCACCTTTTGTACGATCACCACCTGTAACTAGATCAAGACATTTAGCAAATATTACCGCCGTTGATTTTTCTTTAGAATCGTCATCCAGTCGACCAAGTACTTCAGTTCAAATTTCCGATAATCCATTTTTTGAACCCGACCTCACAATTGAGAATCCGGAGAATATTCAGGAACGATTCGTAGATCCTGAACCACTAAACTTTCCTCCGGAACCACCAATCATTCAAACAGAGATTGTTGAGGAACGAATCATTAAATCAGAATCCTCTAGTGATTCCGATTCAACAAATTCAATTATGGAGAATCTGGAACCTTTAAGTATGGAAGACCGAATGAGAGCTAAACGCACTGGCCAAGGTCACGCAATTACTCATCCAGACATTAATGCGCCAGATTATGAAATCAAAGAACAAATTCTACACATGGTGACTAATCAATGCCAATTTAGTGGTGCGAAGAAGGAAGATCCAAATGAACATTTACGTACCATTAATAGGATCTGCACACTATTTAAAATCCGAGAAGTGGAGGATGAACAGATATATCTCATGTTATTTCCCTGGACTTTAAAGGGAGAAGCCAAAGATTGGTTGGAATCGTTACCTGAAGGGGCGATTGAGACATGGAACGTTTTAGTTGAAAAATTTCTTAAACAATTCTTTCCTGCATCTAAAGCCGTAAGACTTCAAGCAGAAATTGTTACGTTTACACAGAAGGCAAATGAAACTCTATATGAGGCGTGGACAAGATATGGAAAGTTATTAAGAGGATGTCCGCAACATGGTTTAAACACCTGTCAAATAGTACAAATATTCTACCAAGGATGCGACATCACTACAAGGAAAGACATAGATATAGCAGCTGGTGGTTCTATTATGAAGAAAACCGAAACTGATGCTTACAAAATTATTGATAACACTGCTTCCCACTCACATGAGTGGCACCAAGAAAAAGATATCGTTAGATCATCTAAAGCAGCTAGAGCTGATTCTAGCCATGACTTAGATTCCATTTCCGCAAAGATAGATGCTGTCGAGAGACGAATGGAAAAGATGACTAAAGATATTCACTCAATACGAATTAGTTGTAAGCAGTGCGGAGGACCACATTTGACAAAAGATTGTCTCAGTATTGAATTAACAATGGAACAAAGAGAGAATATTTCATACATAAACCAAAGGCCTGGAAATAATTATCAGAATAATTATCAACCGCCAAGACCAATTTACAATCAAAACCAGAATTATAACAGAAATATTCCATACAACAACCAACAAGGTCCTAGCAATTAACAAGTATCCAATAATAATTACAACCAGCAAAGACCTAATTTTCAAAACAAACCACCACAACAAACCGATGATAAAAAGCCGAATTTAGAAGAAATGATGACAAAGCTAGTTGAAACTCAAACGCAGTTTTTCACATCTCAAAAACAAACCAATGAACAAAATGCTCAAGCATTTAGAAATCAACAAGCTTCTATTCAAAATCTGGAACAAGAAGTAAGTAACCTAGCAAGGTTAATAGGTGAAAGAAAACCGGGAAGTCTACCTAGTGATACAAATGCTAACCCCCGGAATGAAACAGCTAAAGCCATTACCACAAGAAGTGGTACAACACTTAAACTACCTGAAATACCTGTAACTTCTGATGAAGCTATTCCTACTCCACAAGAACCACAACCTGATCAAGATAAGGAAAAAGAACCGGTAGTTGAAAAGGTTAATGAAGATAACACAGTTAAGGCTAAACCTTATGTTAAACCATACCAACCACCACTTCCTTACCCGAGTAAAATGAAGAAAGAGAAACTTGAAGCCGAGCAATCCAAATTCTTGGATATGTTTAAACAGATAAATGTAAATCTTCCTTTCATTGATGTGATTTCTGGAATGCCTAGATATGCTAAATTCTTGAAAGATCTAATCTCAAATAGAAAGAAAATGGAAGAACTCTCGGCTGTTACTATGAATGCTAATTGTTCAGCAGTGCTGTTGAATAAGATACCAGAAAAACTATCTGATCCAGGAAGTTTCACAATTCCATGTTTTCTGGGTAGTCTTAGTTCAATAGAAGCATTGGCAGACTTAGGTGCTAGTATAAATCTAATGCCGTATTCACTATACGCTAAACTAGACCTTGGAGAATTGAAACCAACCAGAATAAGCATACAGCTAGCCGATAGATCAAAAAAATATCCTAGAGGGATAATGGAGAACATGCTAGTTAAAGTTGGTACTTTAGTATTTCCAGTAGATTTTGTTGTTCTGGACATGGAAGAAGATTCTCAAGTTCCTCTCATATTAGGAAGACCATTCTTAAACACGGCTAAAGCAATGATAGACGTGTTCGCTAAGAAATTGACCCTAAGTATAGAGGATGAGAGTGTTACCTTTTCAGTTGATAGAGCAATGCAACAACCGCAATCTGCAGATGATACATGTTATTATATTCAAACTATAGATGCACATGCAGAATTATTAGAAGAATTTCCAGAATTACAAGGAACAGGAGAATGTTCTTTAGGAGAAGGTAATGAACCAATTGATGAAGCTGAAATGTTAGCTACACTTATAGCTAATGGATATGAACCAACAACAGAAGAAATTCAAATGCTAAAAGAAGAAGACAGATATCGATACAAATCATCGATAGAAGAACCTCCGAAATTAGAGTTAAAGCCACTTCCAAACCATTTAGAATACGCTTATTTACATGGTGAATCTGAATTACCTGTAATAATATCATCTTCTCTTAATGAAAATGAGAAATCACAACTCATTTCTGTGTTAAAAGCCCATAAACCAGCCATTGCATGGAAGATTCATGATATTAAAGGAATAAGTCCTTCGTATTGCACACATAAAATCCTTATGGAAGAAGGTCATAAAACGTATGTGCAATGCCAACGAAGACTAAATCCTAATATGCAAGATGTAGTTAAGAAAGAGATTATTAAACTGCTAGATGCAGGTCTAATTTATCCAATTTCTGATAATCCATGGATAAGCCCAGTTCAATGCGTGCCTAAGAAGGGTGGCATGACTGTCATTACAGATGAAAAAAATGTGCTTATTCCTACTAGGACTGTAACAGGATGGCGTGTATGTATTGATTATAGAAAATTAAATGACGCCACCAGAAAAGATCACTTTCCCTTACCTTTCATTGACCAAATGTTGGAAAGATTAGCCGAAAATAGTTACTATTGTTTTCTAGATGGATTTTCCGGATATTTTCAAATTCCAATAGCACCTGAAGATCAAGAAAAAACCATGTTCACGTGCCCTTATGGTACTTTTGCTTACAAACGCATGCCATTTGGACTTTGCAACGCCCCTTCAACCTTTCAAAGGTGTATGATGGTGATTTTTCACGACATGATAGAAGAATGCATGGAAGTTTTCATGGATGACTTTTCAGTCTTCGGTGATACATTTGAATCATGTCTAGTTAATCTTGAACGAATGCTTATTAGATGCGAACAATTAAATCTAGTACTTAATTGGGAGAAATGCCATTTCATGGTTAAAGAAGGCATCGTTCTTGGTCATAAAATTTCAAAAGAAGGAATTGAAGTGGATAGAGCTAAAGTAGATGTAATTGTTAAACTTCCACATCCCACCAATGTTAGAGGAGTTAGGAGTTTTCTAGGGCATGCCGGTTTTTACCGACGTTTCATAAAAGATTTTTCTAAAATTGCCACTCCTATGAATAAACTTCTAGAAAAGGATGCTCCATTCATCTTTTTAGATGAATGTATCAAATCTTTTAATATTCTTAAAGAGAAACTCACTAATGCGCCGATCATGATAACACCAAATTGGAATCTACCATTTGAACTAATGTGCGATGCAAGTGATTTTGCAATGGGAGCCGTTTTAGGACAAAGGATTGAAAAACGATTTCAACCTATATATTATGCTAGTAAGACGTTACAAGGAGCACAAACGAACTATACAACTACTGAAAAAGAACTCCTTGCTATTGTCTTTGCTTTTGACAAATTTCGATCATATCTCGTTCTAGCAAAAACGGTGGTCTATACCGACCATTCTGCTCTTAGATACCTATTTTCGAAACAAGATGCTAAACCAAGATTAATCCGTTGGATCTTACTCTTACAAGAGTTTGATATTGAAATCCGAGATAAAAGAGGAGCAGAAAATCTCGCCGCTGATCATCTTTCTCGTCTTGAAAATCCCGAATTAGAAGTTCTAAATGAATCGGCCATACAAGACAACTTTCCTGATGAATATCTATTGAAGATAGATTATAAAGAAATTCCATGGTTTGCAGACTATGCAAACTACTTAGTTTGTGGATTTCTTGAAAAAGGATTATCGTACCAAAAACGAAAGAAATTCTTCAGTGATATAAAACACTATTTCTGGGAAGATCCACATTTGTTTAAAAGTTGTCCAGATGGAATAATACGTCGATGTGTATTTGGAGATGAAGCTAGTAAAATATTAAACCATTGTCACACAGGACCAACAGGAGGGCATTATGGGCCTCAACTAACAGCAAGAAAAGTTTATGATGCTGGATTCTATTGGCCTACAATTTACAAAGACGCACACCTTCTTTGCAAATCCTGTGATGCTTGTCAAAGGGCCGGAAAAATAAGTCAACGTGATGAAATGCCACAGAATGTCATCCAAGTATGTGAAGTATTTGACATTTGGGGTATTGACTTTATGGGTCCATTTCCAAAATCTCATAATAATCTATATATACTCGTAGCCATTGATTATGTATCTAAATGGGCGGAAGCACAAGCTCTCCCAACTAACGATGCACGAGTTGTAGTCAACTTTTTAAAACGTCTTTTTGCAAGGTTTGGAACACCGAAAGCTTTGATAAGTGATCGGGGTACTCATTTCTGTAATAATCAACTTGAGAAAGTTCTTAAAAGATATGGAGTAACTCATAAAATCTCCACCGCATATCAACCACAAACAAGTGGACAAGTTGAAAATACTAACCGAGCTTTAAAACGTATTCTAGAGAAAACCGTAGGATCAAATCCGAAGGAATGGTCCATTAAATTGGAGGATGCACTCTGGGCTTTTAGAACAGCCTACAAAACTCCAATTGGAACCACACCTTTTAGACTTGTTTATGGAAAAGCATGTCATCTTCCAGTAGAAATTGAACACAAAGCATTTTGGGCTTTGAAGACATGTAATCTTGATTTACATGAAGCCGGACGTCTACGATTAAGTCAACTAAACGAATTAGAAGAATTAAGACATGAAGCATACGAAAATTCGTTAATCTATAAAGAAAGAACGAAGAAATGGCAAGATAAAAGAATCAGAAGTTCAAAAGAATTTAAAGAAGGAGACAGAGTTCTTCTTTTCAATTCACAATTCAAGCTATTTCCTGGAAAATTGAAATCAAGATGGTCTGGACCATTCATAGTCAAAAGAGTTTTCCCATACGGAACGATAAAATTAATAAATTCAAATGGGATTGAATTTAAAGTTAATGGTCACAGAGTTAAACATTATATAGATAGTCCAATGGAAGTCGACAACGAAGTTAATCACAATTTTGACACCACAGCTAACTAAGTATGGGGAGAATCAAGTCTTTAAAGGATAATATGTATTTCTGTTAGAGTTAGATTGTCTGTTTTCGTGTAGTTCTCGAAAATGGAACCTGAATGGTCTTTCCCTAGCAGACCCTAAAGAACTAGTCTTCTCCCCCCATTCTGAATTTTTATTTTTTTAGGTTTTTACGAAATGAAGACTGCCTGTGAACTAAACCATGGTCTAATGCTACACGCTTTGATCACTAAACGTAATAATGACACACTTCCGAGTGAAATAGTATCAGTAATCAGAGAAAGAATGGACGGAGTTAGAAAAGAATCCAGATGCGAAGATAATAAGTTACAATTTGGTAAAGGAAAATCAAAATCCGCAGCAAAAAGAAGAGCACGACACCTAGAAAGATGTCACAAATGCGGAAAATGGTCACATGGAGGTAAATGTTCAAATAATCAAACCTATTCAAACACCGAATTTGTTACTTTATGCAGAGACGGACCGTTCATATGTTTAGAAGAAAAGACACTGAATGCTCGAGGTTACGCCTATGTAGCTATGGAAAACCAATTAAACCGACTATCTTATGAATGGGATAGATCATATAACTAAGAAATCTATTTCACAGGTATGTTTGTACAGTTTTTATTTTATTTTTTTTATTTTTAACCTTTTGATAATAAACGCTAATTTGTTCGCTATAAAGTATTAAATTGGTATTGAATAAAATTAGGTTTGGCGACCGAAATTATTGATATCATTCAAAAATTTATTACATCACTGCAAAATTTAACGTTTATTCTTAAGGTATAAATATCTTTAATCAATCAACCCAAAATATTTCAAAAATTCGTCATGAGTTAAATTAGGTCTTGGAACCGAAATTACTTTATCGAAAAGAGGGGCGTATATTTTTGATAATATTTGATTGATTAAAGTGGAATAAAAAGCCAAAAAGATTTTTAATTTTATTTTTACCATGTTTTTAAAATTAATATATAAATCTTAAATTAATATTGTAAACTTTGTAAAATCAATATATTTAAAATTGTAAATATTTGAAAAAATTAATATAAGTTTGGTGTGAATTTATAATATGAATTTTTAAATTAAGTTTGGTGTGAATTTTTAATTTTTAAAATATGAATTTTTAATTTTATGCATTTCAAATTTTAAGTTTGGTGTGAATTTTTAATATTAATTTTGAATTTTATATTTAAGTTGTGTGAATTTAAAAACAAAAATTTACTTTATCTCATTAAGTTAAAAAAATGATTTTTAAAATTCGTCGTAAGTTGAAGACTAGGTCTTTGAACCGAAATTGCTTTACCCGGGGGAGGGACGAGAACTTTTATTATCATTATTTTTAATCTTATTGAATTAAAGTATGCCAAAAACATTAAAAAACCCAAAAATCTTTACTTTTAAAAACCGCGCTTTGATTTGACAAATTTTAAAATTTTGTCGAGGAACAGACTAGGACAACGATCCGAAACGCCCTCGCTCCTAAAGGAAAACAAAATTTTTAAAATTTAATTAATTATAAGTTTTATAAAGTATAAGGTTTTTATATAAAAACAAAAAAAAATCAGAAATCACTGTAGTCGGCACCCCATGCGATACATGGGGTTTGCACTTGGAACCCATGCGATCGCATGGGGACCAAATGCAGGCCAGAAACAAATACAGCAGCTAGTTCTGCTCTTCATCCACAAAACACACACTCAACCACGAACCAACTCCAAAAATTCACCAATTTTCGCCATTTTTCCACCGTAATTCATCAAATTTCTTGCTCTAATCATGCCTAGATTCTCATTCTTCAGCAAATTGGTAAAAATTACACCCCTAAACTCTATAAATTCCTAGTTTTTGTGATAATTACCAATTTTTTACCTAATGCAATTTTGTTAATTTCTAGTGTAATTAGTGTTAAAATGTTAGTATTTTATACATGTATAACCTAGATTGATGCTATTTAATATGATTTGAAGCCAAAAACTTCAAAATTTTTAGAAATCTAGAGTTTGTGTTCTTGAGCAATTTGGGGCTTTTTGATATAAATAGGTTATGGCCGATTTTTGTCATGAATTATTGCTAAATTGAGTAGTGTAACATTTTTAGATAGTTAAATGATCCAAACAATGATCCTAAACATGATTTTTGGAGATTAAAGTGGACTTTTTAAGTTCAAAATTCATGAACTTGATTAATTTGATATATTTGCCATTTGAGACTTGTTTAATTATTAGTAATGAATATATTGACATGTTATTTGAGTTAAATGCTTATGAATTTTGTATACATTTTCATATGTGCTTATTTGAAAAGTGTAGAATTGTGAAAAATTGTGAAAATGTGTATAAGTTTAATTTTGATTTAACATGTTATAGTGATTGTTTTAAGTTGTTATTTTACTAAAACTAATGCATATTTGGTTGCACAAATTTTGTGTTTAATGTGTTTTACAGAGAGCCGATACTGGAGGTTCAGGAGCATCATCATCTAGACGACCAGCACCAGCACCAGAACCAGAAATGCAACACGAACAAGAACCACAACAGGAACAACAATAACAGCCTGATCAGCACATACCTTATTATGATCCGGTACAGTTTGTTGATGAATTCATAGTATTCCCAATGAGGCCGCCAGTAGAATTCCCAACGATTCCTGAGCACACTCTACATCCTAATCTGAGATTTGATAGAAGATGGAGAGATTACGAGACATATTGATAATGCTAAAAACGAATATATATTTCATAGCATTATTCCTCAAGAAAGACAAGCTTTTAGTTGCAATTGTTCTATTTACAAGTGATAATCGTTTAAATAATAAAAGGTGAAGACAAAAGACAGATTCGACGAATTGAAGACGCAAACGACCAAAAAGCTCAAAAGTACAAAAGACAATCAAAAAGGTTCCAATTATTGATAAGAAACGTCTCGAAATCACAAGAGTACAAGATTCAAAACGCAAAGTACAAAATATAAAATTGTACGCAAGGACGTTCTAAAATCCGGAACCGGGACCAGAGTCAACTCTTAACGCTCGACGCAACGGACTAAAAATTACAAGTTAACTATGTATATAAATATAATATAATATATAATTAATTATATTAATTATATATATTATATTAATATATAAAAAACCGTCGGCAGAGAAACTCCAAGGGTGTGAGCTGTAAATACTATCTCCGCGACTCGCGGAGATTTAAAGGGTTTTTGCCGCGAGTCGCGGAGCCCCAAAATTCGACTCTGGCTATAAAGCAACCCGAATTCTGATCAAAATTCATCATCTTTTTTCCTCTCATTCATACGAGATATATATATATATATATAATTTATATTTTAATTTTAATTTTAATTTTAATTCTAATAATAAGGGTATGTTAGCGAATGTTGTAAGGGTGTAAGTCGAAATTCTGTCCGTGTAACGCTACGCTATTTTTAATCATTGTAAGTTATGTTCAACCTTTTTACATTAATGTCTCGTAGCTAAGTTATTATTATGCTTATTTAAAACGAAGTAATCATGATGTTGGGCTAATTACTAAAATTGGGTAATTGGGCTTTGTACCATAATTGGGGTTTGGACAAAAGAACGACACTTGTGGAAATTAGACTATGGGCTATTAATGGGCTTTATATTTGTTTAACTAAATGAAAGTTTGTTAATGTTAATATAAAGATTTACAATTGGGCGTCCCTATAAATTACCATATACACTCGATCGGACACGATGGGCGGGGTATTTATATGTACGAATAATCGTTCATTTAACCGGACACGGAAATGGATTAATAGCCACTAGAATAATTAAAACAGGGGTGAAATTACATTCAAGGGTAATTGGTGTAATTGTTAACAAAGTAGTAAAACCTTGGTTTACACGCAGTCGATAACCTGGTGTATTCATTAAACAAAGTATTAAAACCTTGTTACAATTCGAATCCCCAATTAGTTGGAATATTTAACTTCGGGTATAATAATAATTTGACAAGGACACTTGCAATTTATATTTATGACTGATGGACTGTTATGGACAAAAACCAGACGGACATATTGAATAATCCAGGACAAAGGACAATTAACCCATGGGCATAAAACTAAAATCAACACGTCAAACATCATGATTACGGAAGTTTAAATAAGCATAATTCTTTTATTTCATATTTAATTTCCTTTATTTTATATTTAATTGCACTTCTAATTATCGCACTTTTATTTATTTTATTTTATCGCACTTTTAATTATCGTACTTTTTAATTATTCCAAGTTTATTTTATCGCATTTTTATTATTCGCCATTTCATTATCGTTATTTACTTCACACTTTAATTTAAGTCTTGTATTTATTTTATATTTTACATTAGGTTTTAACTGCGACTAAAAGTTTTAAAATCGACAAACCGGTCATTAAACGGTAAAAACCCCCCTTTATAATAATAATATTACTTATATATATGTTTGTATTTTTATAAAAGTAAACTAATATAGCGTTGAGCTTTGTTTAAAGATTTCCCTGTGGAACGAACCGGACTTACTAAAAACTACACTACTGTACGATTAGGTACACTGCCTATAAGTGTTGTAGCAAGGTTTAAGTATATCCATTCTATAAATAAATAAATATCTTGTGTAAAATTGTATCGTATTTAATAGTGTTTTCTGCTCAAATTAATAACTATTTTATATACACCTCGCTTCACATCAAGTATTTTTGGCGCCGCTGCCGGGGACAACTCTTAAAAACCGGAAGCGCAACGCTAATATATATAAAAAAAAAAAGATTTTTAGTTACTTTTATTAAAATTCGCTTTTGTAAAAATACGTTTTAATTATTTAAAAATATAAAAAGAAAAACAAAAATATAAGCATTTTTAAGATTTTGTTAAATATTTAAGTTTTATAAGTTTCTTTATTTCTATTTTAGTTTATAAAAATATAAGTTTTATTTTAAAATCTTTTATTTATTTAAAAAACAGAAAACATAAAATAAAAAAAAAAATAATAAAGAAAACGCGTAAAATTTCAAAGCTGTCAACAGAATTTCTGAACCCCGCGACTCGCGGGGTTTTCTTCTTTAATTGCCGCGACTCGCGGAGCTACTCTGACACGCGCACAGGAAGCCCTAATCGAGCATTAATTACGGATATTATTAATTAATTATTATTAAAACCTAATTATTATTATTATTATTATTAGTTTTAGTTTTATTTTTACTTTTTATTTAATTTATGTATTTAGTATTAATTAGTTTTTATAAATTTGTAAAATTAATAGTTTTATTAAATAAATAATATAAAAATAATATTTTTATAAAAATTGTACTTTTTACAACTTTTTGTATATTTTTATATTTTGTATCTTTTTAATCGTTGTAGCGTAATATTTGTATTTTTTAGCTCATATTTAATTTTAAACTTAGTTTTTGCTATAGTTATTTTTACTCCTAGATTTTTAGGCTTTGCCGTAGAATTCCTTAAGTGCTTTTTCTTTAGACTAAAGATTTAGGTGCTTTAGAATTTTGCGACGCCTTTTTAAGTTTTAGTTTCTTTTTAAGTTATTTCCATTTGGGATTTAGTTTTTCCTATAAGCTTTAATATTTTTAGACACCTTTTACTATGTACCAATTATCATTCCAATTAGTAATTTCAATTTGCGATTATAATTTTAAGTTAGTTGTAGTAATAAGGTTAGGTTAGTCAAGTATTTTTAAGTTTTTATAAGTTTCTTTTATTTTTCCGTCACCTTTTATTTTTCCGTCACCTTTTATTTTTCAACCATTTTTTATTTTTCGACATTTTTTCGACGCGCAATCTATTTCTTTCTTATTTCTCGCCATTCTAGTTTTTAGGACATAGATTTTTATTCTACTTCTTATCTAAATTTCTTAAAATTACGAAAATTTATTTTAAGTGGTTAAATTAATAGACATCAAAATTTTCTGGTTCGTAGTAATAGTTGGATTTGTACGTGGACCGGGTTATTGGAGCCAAACAGTCCTCAATTATATTGAGACCAAACGAATCCTGCCCCTCTGCTGCATCTTTTGGCTATTCGAAACGTGGGCAAAATCAGAAAAGTCTATTGATTAGATAACTTATTATAATTTTTCTTTCCTTTTTAAAACTAATAGGATATTCAGTGAATGCACCGAGCAAGACGTTCATCACCTTTTGTACGTTCACCACCTGTAACTCGATCAAGACATCGTTTAACAAATATAACCGCCGTTGATTTTTCTTTAGAATCGTCATCCAGTCAACCAAGTACTTCAGTTCAAATTTCCGATAATCCATTTTTTGAACCCAACCTCACAATTGAGAATCCGGAAAATATTCAGGAACGGTTCGTAGATCCTGAACCATTAAACTTTCCTCCGGAACCACCAATCATTCAAACAGAGATTGTTGAGGAACGAACCATTAAATCAGAATCATCTAGTGATTCCGATTCAACAAATTCAATTATGGAGAATCTGAAACCTTTAAGTATGGAAGACCGAATGAGAGCTAAACGCACTGGCCAAGGTCACGCAATTACTCATCCAGACATTAATGCGCCAGATTATGAAATCAAAGGACAAATTCTACACATGGTGACTAATCAATGCCAATTTAGTGGTGCGCCGAAGGAAGATCCAAATGAACATCTACGTACCTTTAATAGGATCTGCACACTATTTAAAATCCGAGAAGTGGAGGATGAACAGATATATCTCATGTTATTTCCCTGGACTTTAAAGGGAGAAGCCAAAGATTGGTTGGAATCGTTACCTGAAGGGGCGATCGATACATGGGACGTTTTAATTGACAAATTTCTTAAACAATTCTTTCCTGCATCTAAAGCCGTAAGACTTCAAGCAGAAATTGTTACGTTCACACAGAAACCAAATGAAACTCTATATGAGGCGTGGACAAGATATGGAAAGTTATTAAGAGGATGTCCGCAACATGGTTTAGACACCTGTCAAATAGTACAAATATTCTACCGAGGATGCGACATCACTACGAGAAAAGACATAGATATAGCAGCTGGTGGTTCTATTATGAAGAAAACCGAAAATGATGCTTACAAAATTATTGATAATACTGCTTCCCACTCGCATGAGTGGCACCAAGAAAAAGACATCGTTAGATCATCTAAAGCAGCTAGAGCCGATTCTAGCCATGACTTAGATTCCATTTCCGCAAAGATAGATGCTTTCGAGAGACGAATGGAGAAGATGACTAAAGATATTCATGCTATACGAATTAGTTGTGAGCAGTGTGGAGGACCACATTTGACAAAAGATTGTCTCAGTATTGAATTAACAATGGAACAAAGAGAGAATATTTCATACATAAACCAAAGGCCTGGAAATAATTATCAGAATAATTATCAACCGCCAAGACCGATTTACAATCAAAACCAGAATTATAACCGAAATATTCCATACAACAACCAACAAGGTCCTAGCAATCAATAAGTATCCAATAATACTTATAATCAGCAAAGACCTAATTTTCAAAACAAACCACCACAACAAACCGATGATAAAAAGCCGAATTTAGAAGATATGATGACGAAGCTAGTTGAAACTCAAACGCAGTTTTTCACATCTCAAAAACAAACAAATGAACAAAATGCTCAAGCATTTAGAAATCAACAAGCTTCTATTCAAAATCTGGAACAAGAAGTAAGTAACCTAGCAAGGTTAATAGGTGAAAGAAAACCGGGAAGTCTACCAAGCGATACAAATGCTAACCCCCGGAATGAAACAGCTAAAGCTATTACCACAAGAAGTGGTACAACACTTAAATCACCTGAAATACCTGTAACTTCTGATGAAACTATTCCTACTCCACAAGAACCACAACCTGATCAAGATAAGGAAAAAGAACCGGTAGTTGAAAAGGTTAATGAAGATAACACAGTTAAGGATAAACCTTATGTTAAACCATACCAACCACCACTTCCTTACCCGAGTAAGATGAAGAAAGAAAAACTTGAAGCCGAGCAATCCAAATTTTTGGATATGTTTAAACAGATAAATGTAAATCTTCCTTTCATTGATGTGATTTCAGGAATGCCAAGATATGCTAAATTCTTGAAAGATCTAATCTCGAATAGAAAGAAAATGGAAGAACTCTCGGCTGTTACTATGAATGCCAATTGTTCAGCAGTACTGTTGAATAAGATACCAGAAAAACTATCTGATCCAGGAAGTTTCACAATTCCATGTTTTCTGGGTAGTCTTAGTTCAATAGAAGCATTGGCAGACTTAGGTGCTAGTATAAATCTAATGCCGTATTCACTATACGCTAAACTAGACCTTGGAGAATTGAAACCAACCAGAATAAGCATACAACTAGCCGATAGATCAATAAAATATCCTAGAGGGATAATGGAAAACATGCTAGTTAAAGTTGGTACTTTAGTATTTCCAGTAGATTTTGTTGTTTTGGACATGGAAGAAGATTCTCAAGTTCCTCTCATATTAGGAAGACCATTCTTAAACACGGCTAAAGCAATGATAGACGTGTTCGGTAAGAAACTGACCCTAAGTATAGAGGATGAGAGTGTTACCTTTTCAGTTGATAGAGCAATGCAACAACCACAATCTGCAGATGATACATGTTATTATATTCAAACTATAGATGCACATGCAGAATTATTAGAAGAATTTCCAGAATTACAAGGAACAGGAGAATGTTCTTTAGGAGAAGGTGATGAACCAATTGATGAAGCTGAAATGTTAGCTACACTTATAGCTAATGGATATGAACCAACAACAGAAGAAATTCAAATGCTAAAAGAAGAAGACAGATATCGATATAAATCATCGATAGAAGAACCTCCGAAATTAGAGTTAAAGCCACTTCCAAACCATTTGGAATACGCTTATTTACATGGTGAATCTGAATTACCTGTAATAATATCGTCTTCTCTTACTGAAAATGAGAAATCACAACTCATTTCTGTGTTGAAAGCTCATAAACCAGCCATTGCATGGAAGATTCATGATATTAAAGGAATAAGTCCTTCGTATTGCACACATAAAATCCTTATGGAAGAAGGTCATAAAACGTATGTGCAACGCCAACGAAGACTAAATCCTAATATGCAAGATGTAGTTAAGAAAGAGATTATTAAACTGCTAGATGCAGGTTTGATATATCCAATTTCTGATAGTCCATGGGTAAGCCCAGTTCAATGCGTACCTAAGAAGGGTGGCATGACTGTCATTACAAATGAGAAAAATGAGCTTATTCCTACTAGGACTGTAACAGGATGGCGTGTATGTATTGATTATAGAAAATTAAATGACGCCACCAGAAAAGATCACTTTCCCTTACCTTTCATAGATCAAATGTTGGAAAGATTAGCCGGAAATAGTTACTATTGTTTTCTAGATGGATTTTCCGGATATTTTCAAATTCCAATAGCACCCGAAGACCAAGAGAAAACCACATTCACGTGCCCTTATGGTACTTTTGCTTACAAACGCATGCCATTTGGACTTTGTAACGCCCCTGCAACCTTTCAAAGGTGTATGATGGCGATTTTTCATGACATGATAGAAGAATGCATGGAAGTATTCATGGATGACTTTTCAGTCTTCGGTGATACATTTAAATCATGTCTAGTTAATCTGGAACGAATGCTAATTAGATGCGAAAAATCAAATCTAGTACTTAATTGGGAGAAATGCCATTTCATGGTTAAAGAAGGCATCGTTCTTGGACATAAAATTTCAAAAGAAGGAATTGAAGTGGATAGAGCTAAAGTAGATGTAATTGCTAAACTTCCACATCCCACCAATGTTAGAGGAGTTAGGAGTTTTCTAGGGCATGCCGGTTTTTACCGACGTTTCATAAAAGATTTTTCAAAAATTGCCACTCCTATGAATAAACTCCTAGAAAAGGATGCGCCATTCATCTTTTCAGATGAATGTATCAAATCTTTTAATATTCTTAAAGAAAAACTCACTAATGCACCGATCATGATAACACCAAATTGGAATCTACCATTTGAACTAATGTGCGATGCAAGTGATTTTGCAATGGGAGCCGTTTTAGGACAAAGGATTGAAAAACGATTTCAACCTATATATTATGCTAGTAAGACATTACAAGGAGCACAAACGAACTATACAACTACTGAAAAAGAACTCCTTGCTATTGTCTTTGCTTTTGACAAATTTCGATCATATCTCGTTCTAGCAAAAACGGTGGTCTATACCGACCATTCTGCTCTTAGATACCTATTTTCAAAACAAGATGCTAAACCAAGATTAATCCGTTGGATCTTACTCTTACAAGAGTTTGATATTGAAATCCGAGATAAAAGAGGAGCAGAAAATCTCGCCGCTGATCATCTTTCTCGTCTTGAAAATCCCGAATTAGAAGTTCTGAATGAATCGGCCATACAAGACAACTTTCCTGATGAATATCTATTGAAGATAGATTATAAAGAAATCCCATGGTTTGCAGACTATGCAAACTACTTAGTTTGTGGATTCCTTGAAAAAGGATTATCGTACCAAAGACGAAAGAAATTCTTCAGTGATATAAAACACTATTTCTGGGAAGATCCACATCTGTTTAAAAGTTGTCCCGATGGAATAATACGCCGATGTGTATTTGGAGATGAAGCTAGTAAAATTTTAAACCATTGTCACACAGGACCAACAGGAGGGCATTATGGGCCTCAACTAACAGCAAGAAAAGTTTATGAAGCTGGATTCTATTGGCCTACAATTTACAAAGACGCACACCTTCTTTGCAAATCCTGTGATGCATGTCAAAGGGCTGGAAAAATAAGTCAACGTGATGAAATGCCACAAAATGTCATCCAAGTATGTGAAGTATTTGACATTTGGGGTATTGACTTTATGGGTCCATTTCCAAAATCTCATAATAATCTATATATACTCGTAGCCATTGATTATGTATCTAAATGGGCGGAAGCACAAGCTCTCCCAACTAACGATGCACGAGTTGTAGTCAACTTTTTAAAACGTCTTTTTGCAAGGTTTGGAACACCGAAAGCTTTAATAAGTGATCGGGGTACTCATTTCTGTAATAATCAACTTGAGAAAGTTCTTAAAAGATATGGAGTAACTCATAAAATCTCCACCGCATATCATCCACAAACAAGTGGACAAGTTGAAAATACCAACCGAGCTTTAAAACGTATTCTAGAGAAAACCGTAGGATCAAATCCGAAGGAATGGTCCATTAAATTGGAGGATGCACTCTGGGCTTTTAGAACAGCCTACAAAACTCCAATTGGAACCACACCTTTTAGACTTGTTTATGGAAAAGCATGTCATCTTCCAGTAGAAATTGAACACAAAGCATTTTGGGCTTTGAAGACATGTAATCTTGATTTACATGAAGCCGGACGTCTACGATTAAGTCAACTAAACGAATTAGAAGAATTAAGACATGAAGCATACGAAAATTCGTTAATCTATAAAGAAAGAACGAAGAAATGGCATGATAAAAGAATCAGAAGTTCAAAAGAATTTAAAGAAGGAGACAGAGTTCTTCTTTTCAATTCACTATTCAAGCTATTTCCTGGAAAATTGAAATCAAGATGGTCTGGACCATTCGTAGTTAAAAGAGTTTTCCCATACGGAACGATAGAATTAATAAATTCAAATGGGATTGAATTTAAAGTTAATGGTCACAGAGTTAAACATTACATACATGGTCCGATGGAAGTCGACAACGAAGTTAATCACAATTTCAACACCACAGCTAACTAAGTGTGGGGAGAATCAAGTCTTTAAAGGATAATATGTATTTCTGTTAGAGTTAGATTGTCTGTTTTCGTGTAGTTCTCGAAAATGGAACACGTATGGTCTTTCCCTAGCAGACCCTAAAGAACTAGTCTTCTCCCCCCATTCTGAATTTTTATTTTTTTTAGGTTTTTACGAAATGAAGACTGCCTGTGAACTAAACCATGGTCTAATGCTACACGCTTTGATCACTAAAAGAAATAATGACATACTACCGAGTGAATTAGTATCAGTAATCAGAGAAAGAATGGACGGAGTTAGAAAAGGATCCAGATGCGAAGATAATAAGTTACAATTTGGTAAAGGAAAATCAAAATCCGCAGCAAAAAGAAGAGCACGACACCTAGAACGATGTCACAAATGCGGAAAATGGTCACATGGAGGTAAATGTTCAAATAATCAAACCTATTCAAATACCGAATTTGTTACTTTATGCAGAGACGGACCGTTCATATGTTTAGAAGAAAAGACAATGAATGCTCGAGGTTACGCCTATGCAGCCATGGAAAACCAATTAAACCGACTATCTTATGAATATAATAGATCATATAACTAAGAAATCTATTTCACAGGTATGTCTGTACAGTTTTTTATTTTTATTTATTTTTAACCTTTTGATAATAAACGCTAATTTGTTCGCTAAAAAGTATTAAATTGGTATTGAATAAAATTAGGTTTGGCGACCGAAATTATTGATATCATTCAAAAATTTATTACATCACTGCGAAATTTAACGTTTATTCTTAAGGTATAAATATCTTTAATCAATCAACTCAAAATATTTCAAAAAAATTCGTCATGAGTTAAATTAGGTCTTGGAACCGAAATTACTTTACTGAAAAGAGGGGCGAATATTTTTGATAATATTTGATTGATTAAAGTGGGATAAAAAGACAAAAAGATTTTTAATTTTATTTTTACCATGTTTTTAAAATTAATATTTAAATCTTAAATTAATATTGTAAACTTTGTAAAAACAATATATTTAAAATTGTAAATATTTGAAAAATTAATATAAGTTTGATATGAATTTATAAATTTTTAAATTAAGTTTGGTGTGAATTTTTAATTTTTAAAATATGAAATTTTAATTTTATGCATTTTAAATTTTGAGTTTGGTGTGAATTTTTAATTTTTAATTTTGAATTTTATATTTAAGTTGTGTGAATTTAAAAACAAAAATTTACTTTATCTCATTAAGATAAGAATATGATTTTTAAAATTCGTCGTAAGTTGAAGACTAGGTCTTTGAACCGAAATTGCTTTACCCGAGGGAGGGACGAGAACTTTTATTATCATTATTTTTAATCTTATTGATTTAAAGTATGCCAAAAACATTAAAAAAAACCCAAAAATCTTAGCTTTTAAAACAATCGCTACAAAAAGACAAATTTTAAAATTTTGTCGAAGGACGGACTAGGACATCGATCCGAAACGACCTCGTCCTAAATAACAAGGGAAACAAAATTTTAAAATTAATTTCTTAATTGTTTTTAAAAGTTAATAATTATAAAAAAAAAAAAAAAAAAAATATACCAAACTCCGCGACTCGCGGAGTTTGGAGCCTAAATCTCCGCGACTCGCGGAGGGACCAAATTACAGAAAAAAAAATAAAAGAGCTGCACGATCAGTTACACTCCACCACACAAAAACAACTCGAAAACACTGCGAAAAACCCACGAAAAACCACCCAAAAACACCCCAAAAATCCCAATTTTTAACCGTTAATCACCAAATTTTTTGCTAAAATCATGTTAAGAAGGATGCTATCTAAGAATTTCTCAAGAAAAACGGTAAATTTCTACACCTAAACACCATTAATTCGAAATTAGGTGTTCTTGAGCTATTTTTTCCCCAATTTGATTTTGATGCTTTTTAGTGTAATTAGACTTAAATTGTTTATGTATTATGCTTGTATAACCTAGATTGATGCTGTTTAACATGATTAGAAGCCTTAAACTTCAAATTTTGAATAATCTAGGGTTTGTGTTCTTGAGCAATTTGGGGCTTTTTGATATAAACAGGTTATGGCCGATTTTTGTCATGAATTGTTGCTAAATTGAGTAGTGTAACATGTCTAGGTAGTTAAATGATCCAAACTTTAAGCCTAAACATGATTTTGAGAATTAAAGTGGACTTTTTCAAGTCTAAAATTCATGAACTTGATTTTTGAAAGATAATGCCATTTGAGACTTGTTTAATTGCTAGTAATGATTATTTTGACATGTTATTTGAGTTGAATGCTTATGAACTTGGCGAAAATTTTCGTATATGCTTATTTGAAAAAGTGTAGATTTGATAAAAATGTGAAAATAAGCTTAAGTTTGATATAAATTGATAATGTCATTGTAATTATTTTAATTGATGATTTTGCTGACACTAATGCATATTTGGATGCACAAAATTTGTGTTTGATGTGTTTTGCAGAATGAAAGGGGTGAATCTTCATCCCAAGCCCGCCATGCTCCTGCTGAGAACTTGGAACAACAGGAGGTAGATAACTACTACAAGCAGGATGTACCTCATCCAGTCATGACCTTTTCCGATATGCATTTGGAAGAGTTGCACCCGAACCTGAGATTTGACAGACTTTGGATAGATTATCCAAAATATCAACGGGGTTTGCATACTCTTCACTCTAAGGTTGTTGAGGTACCGAGGGTCATAGAATGGGGACCCTTGGAAGCTGTAGAATTGGCCGGGCCAATTAGGGAATTACTTGTACAGAGGTATGGTAATTCTTCTTTTAATGACTGGATATGTTTATTCACCATACGCAGACCTGTATATAAAGTATGGTGTGAAGAGTTGTTATGTAGTATAGAGTTGAATGATCGGGTAGCTAGTTTAACCGATCGTTCTTTTATTAGATTTTTGTTAGGCGGTTCGATGCGCCACATGTCTTTACTGGACATGGCTCAGGCTTTACGTATATATACGCCTGAGGAGTTAGCGTCTGCCGATTGTAGAGGATTGATACTAAACGGTAGAAAGATAGATGAGAATTTTGATACACACGGTGTGTGGAGTCAAATGACAAGCCATCACCGTTTCAAAGGGGGAAACTACTCTTATTTGGATATAGATAGAGCCGAATTAAGAGTAATACATAGGTTTTTAGCTAATTCGATTACACAAAGGGGTAAAAACAAAGAAAAGGTAAATGAACAAGATTTGTTTTACCATATGTGTATTCGAGACCCACAGAGCGCTGTAAGTATACCATATTGTGTGGGTTATTATTTATCAGCTATGGTTCGGGGGATGCGTCCACATAGCATAATAGGAGGTGGTATTTTTATTACTTTGATTGGTGAATATCTCGGTGTGGATATAAGTCGGGGGGGATTATTACTAGAAGAGCCGGAACCCCGCGATACTATAGGTTTAAATGTATACCATGGTGCGAAAGTTTTGAAGCGGCGAAATAACGCCGCAGTACGATACAATGGTAGACATCCACAGGTAGAGAGAAACCAGCAGCAAGGTAATGTAGGAGGGGGGGATGAGATGCAAGAAATGCATAGGTTTATAGCTTCTCAGGAATACGAAAATGCTAGACAGAGAGCATTTGAAGATTGGCAAGTTCATCAGAACCAGATCATAGCGCATTGCCAACATATAGGTAGAAACTATATTCCTACACCGAAACCCGTCTTCCCTCCTTGGTCGATAGAGATGCAGCCACCATATCATACGTATGACCCTGCCGAAGCATTCTATAGCACTTATGGTTATGCGTGGAACCCCTATTGGTACCAATATCATCCTTAGTTTATTTATTATTATTATTATTTTTTTTTTTTAATTTGTAATTATTGATACATTTAATATTTTAGTTAATATTGTAATCATTTTTATAATTATCTAACTTTTATTCTTAGATTTTAATAATTTTTGAATGTGGGGTAATATACCAAACTTCAAAAATATGTATATATGTTGCAGTTTATCTTATGTACACAACAGGGTAAAACAACGCATTTTCAAAGACTGGCATTAAGTTCAGCAAAAGCAACTAATTTTGACGACAAGATGCAAAAATGATGTGCACCATTTATCATTCAGCAAACAAACGCCAATATATTTGGAAACTTTGGTAAAAATTTATTCATTTTCACACAAATCACCCTCAATAATTTAAATTGTTACTGATTTCTTGCAAATGAGGGCATTGCAAGATCTTAAGTGTGGAAAGGGGTTAAATTCTTTCGAATTTTAAAATTTTTATATTAAACACTTGGTTACCATTAAAAATACTAGTAAAGCAGTAGTTGTATTAGAATCTAGTGCTCTCTGATAAAAAAGAACAGCCCTAGTCTTATATACTGACTACCCAATTCTAGTAAAATTTTTTCAATTAAATGAATTTAAAATCATGTTTATACATATTTATGAACGATAAAACTAGGTTTTAACACCGAAATTATTGTTACCTCGTAAAGGACATAAATTGAGAAACAAACTAAAATGTTAAAATTCATTTAAAATGGAATAGAGGACGATAAAAAGAAAAATAAAAAGCCAAGTGTGGGAAAATTTACCAAGTTATCTTAAACATATGTCACATATATCTGTAACAAATAACTGAAAATACTTTTGCTTTGGACTAAACTAAACTGTTTTACCCGATGAAAGAAAAGAAGAGATGGATCTACACGATGAATCAATTCCATCATTAAAAGGAAGTAAAGTCTTCCGAAAAAGACACGCGCTTCTTGATTTAGGTCATGAAGTTGTCGTCCAGACCAGCTGTAGGTTGACGAAAAATCTAGAAAAGTCATCTCTAAAATCAGCAGGAAATCCACGGACCTCAGCATTAAACAGGATCGCCAAGTGGTCAGATTTATCCTAACCATGAGAAGGATTTATCTCGTACAATGGGGGGGCACCATGCAAATTAGCTGGATAAGACTAATGAATCAGATCCCCAGAAAGGATAATCTCCTTAAAGATTAAAAATCAGCTTTTAAGACTGATATTACTCAATCCTAGAGATTGACCTTAAAGATTGAGAATTCAAACTCATGGAATTCAATGATATCTAAACTCGAGCTTAAACGAGAAAATATTTTGATCAAAATTACAAACCGATTTGTTTTCTGAAAACCCTATTTTCAATGCGTTCATTACCATTGAACGTAAAATCCTAGGAATTCACCTGGAATTCATTAGGTCACCTGAACTAAATCGGGTGTCAACCGTAAGAACGGTGGTTGCATAACATGGTCAAAGACAGGACCTTGTGCCATACCGAAAAATTATAAGGGTGAGCTTTACTATTGCTCCTACCAAGGATAGTAATTGCGTCCGACACGTTATAGACCATAATCAAAAGCATGTCACGGGACATTGCCTTAACAGTTGCTTGTTCAACGCTTTCCTTTACAACCGGACGGTAGTTTGCCGAAAGGTAATATACGGAACAAGTAAACTGGACGTGTTGCTTTCCTAATACAAGGTTAGCAAGTGGGTGACACAAAACCGCAAGTTTTGAGCTAAAATTTTCAAATCTGAAACCCACCAAACCCACAAAAATATTTTGCAAACACCGGTAAAGGGTTATTCCGGAAAACTTATCTAGGGTAAAAACTAGATTTAATTTTCAAAAGATCAAATGTTTTCATAAAGATCCAATTTCCTTAATGGATCTAAATTTTTATAGTCATGTGGGACTGTAAACCATATCGTTACTACCATTGTTTATACCGCCGTATAGAAATCACTGATGTACAAAGTGTGAAGAATAAAGAAGTGATTCTAGTATTTCAAGACAATATTGCTTGAGGACAAGCAACGCTCAAGTGTGGGAATATTTGATAATGCTAAAAACGAACATATATTTCATAGCATTATTCCTCAAGAAAGACAAGCTTTTAGTTGCAATTGTTCTATTTACAAGTGATAATCGTTTAAATAATAAAAGGTGAAGACAAAAGACAGATTCGACGAATTGAAGACGCAAACGACCAAAAAGCTCAAAAGTACAAAAGACAATCAAAAAGGTTCCAATTATTGATAAGAAACGTCTCGAAATCACAAGAGTACAAGATTCAAAACGCAAAGTACAAAATATAAAATTGTACGCAAGGACGTTCGAAAATCCGGAACCGGGACCAGAGTCAACTCTTAACGCTCGACGCAACGGACTAAAAATTACAAGTTAACTATGTATATAAATATAATATAATATATAATTAATTATATTAATTATATATATATTATATTAATATATAAAAAACCGTCGGCAGAGAAACTCCAAGGGTGTGAGCTATAAATACTATCTCCGCAACTCGCGGAGATTTAAAGGGTTTTTGCCGCGAGTCGCGGAGCCCCAAAATTCGACTCTGGCTATAAAGCAACCCGAATTCTGATCAAAATTCATCATCTTTTTTCCTCTCATTCATACGAGATATATATATATATAATTTATATTTTAATTTTAATTTTAATTTTAATTCTAATAATAAGGGTATGTTAGCGAATGTTGTAATGGTGTAAGTCGAAATTCTGTCCGTGTAACGCTACGCTATTTTTAATCATTGTAAGTTATGTTCAACCTTTTTACATTAATGTCTCGTAGCTAAGTTATTATTATGCTTATTTAAAACGAAGTAATCATGATGTTGGGCTAATTACTAAAATTGGGTAATTGGGCTTTGTACCATAATTGGGGTTTGGACAAAAGAACGACACTTGTGGAAATTAGACTATGGGCTATTAATGAGCTTTATATTTGTTTAACTAAATGAAAGTTTGTTAATGTTAATATAAAGATTTACAATTGGGCGTCCCTATAAATTACCATATACACTCGATCGGACACGATGGGCGGGGTATTTATATGTACGAATAATCGTTCATTTAACCGGACACGGGAATGGATTAATAGCCACTAGAATAATTAAAACAGGGGTGAAATTACATTCAAGGGTAATTGGTGTAATTGTTAACAAAGTAGTAAAACCTTGGTTTACACGCAGTCGATAACCTGGTGTATTCATTAAACAAAGTATTAAAACCTTGTTACAATTCGAATCCCCAATTAGTTGGAATATTTAACTTCGGGTATAATAATAATTTGACAAGGACACTTGCAATTTATATTTATGACTGATGGACTGTTATGGACAAAAACCAGACGGACATATTGAATAATCCAGGACAAAGGACAATTAACCCATGGGCATAAAACTAAAATCAACACGTCAAACATCATGATTACGGAAGTTTAAATAAGCATAATTCTTTTATTTCATATTTAATTTCCTTTATTTTATATTTAATTGCACTTCTAATTATCGCACTTTTATTTATTTTATTTTATCGCACTTTTAATTATCGTACTTTTTAATTATCGCAAGTTTATTTTATCGCATTTTTATTATTCGCCATTTCATTATCGTTATTTACTTCACACTTTAATTTAAGTCTTGTATTTATT
Source organism: Rutidosis leptorrhynchoides (assembly GCF_046630445.1). Taxonomy (NCBI): domain Eukaryota; kingdom Viridiplantae; phylum Streptophyta; class Magnoliopsida; order Asterales; family Asteraceae; genus Rutidosis; species Rutidosis leptorrhynchoides. The sequence goes on from NC_092336.1 coordinate 218,398,950, forward strand.
TTATATTTTACATTAGGTTTTAACTGCGACTAAAAGTTTTAAAATCGACAAACCGGTCATTAAACGGTAAAAACCCCCCTTTATAATAATAATATTACTTATATATATGTTTGTATTTTTATAAAAGTAAACTAATATAGCGTTGAGCTTTGTTTAAAGATTTCCCTGTGGAACGAACCGGACTTACTAAAAACTACACTACTGTACGATTAGGTACACTGCCTATAAGTGTTGTAGCAAGGTTTAAGTATATCCATTCTATAAATAAATAAATATCTTGTGTAAAATTGTATCGTATTTAATAGTGTTTTCTGCTCAAATTAATAACTATTTTATATACACCTCGCTTCACATCACATATCAAAGGAACAAATTCAAATTGGTAACAAAAAATGTAGAGGTGCCAAGGGTAATCGATTGGGCCCCTTTGGAAACGGTCCATCTAGCTGACCGTGTTAGACAGCTTTTAGTTCAAAGGTATGGCAATTCTTCTTTTACAGATTGGGAACGTCTTTTCACCATTCGTAGACCTGTATATAAGGAATGGTGTGTTGAGTTGATGAGTATTGTATCACTTGATACAAATATAGTTAGAATAGATGATAGAAGATTTCTTAGGTTTATCCTTGGCGGTAGGATGTACAGAATGTCCATGCTGGACATGGCCAGGGCCTTACAGATATATACTCCTGGTGAGTTGCTATTACCCGATTGTACAAACTTGATTCATTATGGTGAACGGGTAGATAGTAACTTTGACGCTGACGCCATTTGGAGGCGTATGTCACATTTTGATGTTTTTACACGAGCAGGAGGACACTCCTATACACATATTGACAGAGCTGAGCTTCGTATTATTCATAGATTTTTGGCTAACTCGATTACACAAAGAGGTCATAATAAAGAAAAAATTACCTTATATGATTTATTCTACCTAAAGTGTATTCGGGATCCTAGAAGCTTTGTCAATATCCCTTACTGTGTTGCTTTTTATTTATCTAAAATGGTAGAGGGAATGCAGGACGGGAGTATAATAGGAGGAGGTATTTTTGTTACTCTCATTGGAGAGTATTTAGGTGTTGATAGGAACCAAGGGGGTGCATTACAGATTTGTAGAGAACAGGTTGAGCCCTTAGGATTGAAAGTTTATGTGGGTGCTAAGGTATTGAAAAGTAGACGTAACCAGGCAGTACCCTATGAGGGATCTCATCCTCAGGTAGAGAGAGGCTCAGACGAGGAAATGGAGGAGGCGGAAGACATTAGGGATGTCTTTCAAGATGCTATTCTTGACGTCCACGTTCGTATAGATGAGGAAGCAATGACGAACGCGGCCAGACATAGTATGTATGAGCAGTGGAACTCCGAGCGAGTATACGAGGATTATAGGCGACGCCAACACGATAGCTGGTTAGTTCATCAGCACCAAATCATGAGCCAGCTATCATATCAGGTACCAAATAACTATGTACCTACTCGACCTGCTCATTTTCCGCCACATAGCCCCGATATCCGACCACCCTTTAACTGGTATGACTATAACCAAGCCTATCAGAACACCTATAACCAACAATGGAACCCACCCGATGAGATGAACTGGAACCCCTATCCAGACTGATTTAGTTCCATTTGGTTATTTTTATGATTTTTATGTTTTTATCTTTTGACTTTTTCATGTTTAAACTTATGTTATTGGATATATTTGTGTAATTTTTATTATTTTATTATTATTGTGTACTAATATTTCATATTTAGAATTCGAAAGTGGGATATTAAGTCCCATTTCAAATTGCCATGCATGATTATATTTGTATGTATGTATATTGTCGATTGTACAAAACAGGGTAAAACAGCGCATTTTCAAAGACTGGCATTAAGTTCAGCAAAAGCTACTAATTTTGACGACAAGATGACAAATAAATGTGATGTAACAACAGACGAAATGAACAAATGATATGCACCATTTATCATTCAGCAAACAAACGCCAATATGTTTGGAAACTTTGGTAAAATTTAATCATTTCTACGCTAATCACCCTCAATAATTTAAATTGTACTGATTTCTTGCAAATGAGGGCATTGCAAGATCTTAAGTGTGGGAAGGGGTTAAATTCTTTCGGATTTTTAAAATTTTTATCTTTATACACTTAGTTACCATTAAAAATACTAGTAACGTAGTAGTTGTATTAGAATCTAGTGCTCTCTGATAATAAAGAACAGCCCTAGTCTTATATACTGACTACCCAATTCTAGTAAAATTTTTCAAAATTTTCAATTAAATGAACTCAAAATCATGTTTATACATATTTATGAACGATAAAACTAGGTTTTAACACCGAAATTATTGTAACCTCGGAAAGGACATAAATTGAGAAACAAACCAAAATGTTAAAATTCATTTAAAATGGAATAGAGGACAATAAAAAGGAAAATAAAAGCCAAGTGTGGGAAAATTCTCCAAGTTATTCAAAACATATATCACATATTTTTGTACAAATAACTGAAAATACTTTTGCTTTGGACTAAACTAAAAAGTTTTACCTGATTTACTGTAAGAAAGATGGATCTACACGATGAATCAATTCCATCATTAAAAGGAAGTAAAGTCTTCCGAAAAAGAAACGCGCTTCTTGAGTTAGGTCATGAAGTTGTCGTCCAGACCAGCTGTAGGTTGACGAAAAATCTAGAAAAGTCATCACTAAAATCAGCAGGAAATCCACGGACCTCAGCATTAAACAGGGTCGCCAAGTGGTCAGATTTATCCTAACCATGAGAAGGATTTATCTCGTACAATGGGGGGCACCATGCAAATTAGCTTGATAAGACTAATGAATCAGATTCCCAGAAAGGATAATCTCCTTAAAGATTAAAAATCAGCTTTTAAGACTGATATTACTCAATCCTTGAGATTGACCTTAAATATTGAGAATTACAAACTCATGGAATTCGATGATATCTAAACTCGAGCTTGAACGAGAAAATATTTTGATCAAATTAAAAAAAACCGATTTGTTTTCTAAAAACCCATTTTCAATGCGTTCATTACCATTGAACGTAAAATCCTAGGAATTCACCTGGAATTCATTAGGTCACCTGAACCAAATCGGGTGTCAACCGTAAGAACGGTGGTTGCATAGCATGGTCAAAGACAGGACCTTGTGCCAGACCGAAAAATTATAAGGGTGAGCTTTACTATTGCTCCTACCAAGGATAGTAATTGCGTCCGACACGTTATAGACCATAATTAAAAGCATGTCAGGGGACATTGCCTTAACAGTTGCTTGTTCAACGCTTTCCTTTACAACCGGACGGTAGTTTATCGAAAGGTAATATACGGGACAAGTAAACTGGACGTGTTGCTTTCCAAATACAAGGTTAGCAAGTGGGTGACACAAAACCGCAAGTTTTGAGCTAAAATTTTCAAATCTGAAACCCACCAAACCCACAAAAATATTTTGCAAACACCGGTGAAGGGTTATTCCGGAAAACTTATCTAGGGTAAAAGCTAGATTGAATTTTCAAAAGATCAAATATTTTCATAAAGATCCAATTTCCTTAAGGATCTACATTTTCATAGTCATGTGGGACTGTAAACCGCCTTTCAAATGTGCACTTTGCTTTGGAAACCGAAAGTAAATCGGCTATTTGATTGCAAGTGTCGTTGACCTAAACCCGAGGCAACTGTGGATGACACACCCACCTTTAACCATGGTTCTATCATTACTATCATTGTTTATACCGCCGTATAGAAATCACTGATGTACAAAGTGTGAAGAATAAAGAAGTGATTCTAGTATTTCAAGACGATATTGCTTGAGGACAAGCAACGCTTAAGTGTGGGAATATTTGATAATGCTAAAAACGAACATATATTTCATAGCATTATTCCTCAAGAAAGACAAGCTTTTAGTTGCAATTGTTCTATTTACAAGTGATATTCGTTTAAATAATAAAAGGTGAAGACAAAAGACAGATTCGACGAATTGAAGACGCAAACGACCAAAAAGCTCAAAAGTACAAAATACAATCCAAGAGGATCCAATTATTGATAAGAAACGTCTCGAAATTACAAGAGTACAAGATTCAAAACGCAAACTACAAGATATTAAATTGTACGCAAGGACGTTCGAAAATCCGGAACCGGGACCAGAGTCAACTCTCAACGCTCGACGCAACGGACTAAAAATTACAAGTCAACTATGCACATAAATATAATATAATATTTAAATAATTCTTATAATTATTTAATATATTATATTTATTTATAAAACCGTCGGCAGAAGAAAACAACCAAATATGAGCCTCCCCAGCTGGCCATGCGATCGCATGGCCTGGAAGGCATAAATCCATGCGATCGCATGAGCCCCAGTTCCAGCCCACATGCCTATAAAAATCGAGCTTTGGTGCACCACAAAATCAATCTATCTTTCTCTTCTCTCAATATATACGTAATATATATATAATTTATATTTTAATTTTAATTATAATTCTAATAATAAGGGTATGTTAGCAAATGTTGTAAGGGTGTAAGTCGAAATTCTGTCCGTGTAACGCTACGCTATTTTTAATCATTGTAAGTTATGTTCAACCTTTTTAATTTAATGTCTCGTAGCTAAGTTATTATTATGCTTATTTAATCCGAAGTAATCATGATGTTGGGCTAATTACTAAAATTGGGTAATTGGGCTTTGTACCATAATTGAGGTTTGGACAAAAGAACGACACTTGTGGAAATTAGACTATGGGCTATTAACGGGCTTTATATTTGTTTAACTAAATGATAGTTTGTTAATGTTAATATAAAGATTTACAATTGGGCGTCCCTATAAATTACCATATACACTCAATCGGACCCGATGGGCGGGGTATTTATATGTATGAATAATCGTTCATTTAACCGGATACGGGAATGGATTAATAGTCACTAGAATAATTAAAACAGGGGTGAAATTATGTACAAGGACACTTGGTATAATTGATAACAAAATATTAAAACCTTGGGTTACACTCAGTCGACATCCTGGTGTAATTATTAAACAAAGTATTAAAATCTTGTTACAGTTTAAGTCCCCAATTAGTTGGAATATTTAACTTCGGGTATAAGGATAATTTGACGAGGACACTCGCACTTTATATTTATGACATGGACTGTTATGGACAAAAACCAGACGGACATATTAAATAATCCAGGACAAAGGACAATTAACCCATGGGAATAAAACTAAAATCAACACGTCAAACATCATGATTACGGAAGTTTAAATAAGCATAATTCTTTTATTTCATATTTAATTTCCTTTATTTTATATTTAATTGCACTTCTAATTATCGCATTTTTATTGTTATTGTATTTAATTGCACTTTTAATTATCGTACTTTTTAATTATCGCAAGTGTATTTTATCGCACTTTTATTATTCGCAATTTCATTTATCGTTATTTACTTTACGCTTTAATTTAAGTCTTGTATTTATTTATTATTTTACATTTGGTTTTAACTGCAACTAAAGTTTTAAAATCGACAAACCGGTCATTAAACGGTAAAAACCCCCCTTTATAATAATAATATTACTTATATATATATTTGTATTTTTATAAAAGTAAACTAATATAGCGTTAAGCTTTGTTTAAAAAGATTCCCTGTGGAACGAACCGGACTTACTAAAAACTATACTACTGTACTATTAGGTACACTGCCTATAAGTGTTGTAGCAAGGTTTAAGTATATCCATTCTCTAAATAAATAAATATCTTGTGTAAAATTGTATCGTATTTAATAGTATTTCCTGTAAAAATATAAGCTATTTTATATACTACTCTGCTAAAACATCATATACATAACAATATAAAACGAATAAGGTTAACCCCTTAACCCATTACCGAATACCAAATGCCACAATGAAGATTGGCCGAGCTACACGAGCCTTAGTAATCCGAACCCACACGAGATTACTATCTTCACAACATCGAGTTTGGCCGAACTACACGAGCCTTAGTAATCCGAAACCACACTAGATTACTACCTCAATAAGATGACCGAACTACACGAGTCATCATGAATCCGAACTACACGCGATTCACTTCTCAACATCAAAACCCACGGTCACGGGATTATAAAATCCACCACATCGGGGTCATCCACTTCACAACAATATCAACCCTTCGCCATTGGGGTTATAACATCCAAATCATAACCACGTGCGATAACGTACACTCATGCGTGTACCTCGCCAAAGGTGGTCAACCAAAATGCACAAACGTGCCAATTGGACCTATACACAAGTCCATCAATCCACCTATATGTGAAGTGAGCTCTATGACCGAGAACCACTTCACTCGACCCGCACCCATCCTACACATACATATGCATATAGGATATTAACACTCACCTTGTCGCCTCGATGAATGCTTCCAAGTAATCCGCAACTCGTCAATGGAAAGTACCTATTCCATTATCACAAATTCAACAACACACTTAGATTGGATTTACAAACCAACCCAATTTGACACTTAGTGCAAATTCGACCCAATTGCACTTCCAAGCACAAACCGTGCCCAAACTAACCAATAATCACTAACACAAGTGAGAATGGTCCTAATATGCCAATTAAACCCAATCACAAGTGTTAAACACTTATCGTTCTCAAAATCGCCCATAAACCCTAATTTTGACCCATAAGGTCAAAATCTCACCATTTACAAGTTTTGACACCAAAACATGTTTAACTCGGTTTCATACATCAACTTAATCCATTTTAAGTTTATAAACCTCAACGAATCGACATTCGGGTTATAATCCTCAATAAACCCTACTTTCGACTCTAGTCAAAGTTAGTCAACCACAAGAACCCTAAATGTCTCCAAAGCACCAATAATCACTAACACTAGTGATTATACACCATTCTCAAGTCTTAAACATGGTTAAATCATTAACCAACCCAAAACCCGCCTTTAACACTTATAAACCCGAATCTTGGTATTAATCTTCAATTAACAACTAAATGGGTTCCATCTATGAACATACAAGCCAAAAGCCTCAAATTTGAATGATGAACACGAAAATAAAATTCGGAGTTAGAGCTTACCACTAGTATCACCGTGTAGCTAGGAATGAGGAGAACAAACTTGTCGACTACGCCAAAGATCAAATCCCGCTTCTTCCTTTCCAAAATCCCACTTGAATCACTTGAGGATTTTAAGTTTTGAGAGGAAAATAGGAAAGAAAAGGAAAAAGAAAATAAAGAAAATGAATGAGTGGATGAGGTTAAAGCCTCAAATCTGGCTCAAACGTGAAAAGACTAAAATGTCCTTGCTTCTCATTTAAAATTACACAAAACCGGTGCCAGCTCGCACAGTATGCCGCGTCGCGGCCTAATTCGTCGCGCCGCGACCTATAACTAGGTCTGGGATCATTCTTTGTCCTACTTCTGATCTCAATTTCAGTCCATTGCCGCGCCGCGGCCTCCTTTGTCGCGCCGCGACACAAAGCACGATTTGAGTCATTTTCTCCTCACACGAGACTTAACACTAGAAAATGTCCTGAACCCTTCATAAAGCCTATCGTACATACCCAATTCACCTATAAATCATGTACGGGGAAAAACGGGGTGTTACAACTCTCCCCCACTTAGACTCGATCACGTCCTCGTGATCCTCGTCACTTAACCAAACGGACCACACTTCACGATCCTCAAACATAAGTCCCAACCGACTTTCCTAAGCAATTCTTCCCACTGAATTGCCTTTAACAACTAAATCGTCACCCGCGATTTATCAAATCCACAATCCGAGCACTAAAACCATGCTCATTCCCTCGCGTCGGGAAAACTCATCCAATCTCTAACCGAGATATCAACCCTCAAGCGTACCATTACCAAGGACAACGCTAAAAGCGACCAAGTCTCAACCTAAGGTCAACAATCCGAAACGATGAAGACCAAACCAATGAATCCTGACGGATAACACCAATCACTAAACATCCCTTGTAGTGCGCAATACGACCAATACGCAACTACCGTAACATCATAATCCAACGGCTAAAACCGATAGCGCCCAAAACGACTATGGAAACGCAAATCTCAAGGTGTACAAAATCAACTATCGTCATGCCCGTAACATCATGTGAGCGAAACACGGCTATCGCCTCACTAATCATACAACATGGTCCTCACGACCCCACCATCGGTGTATAAAACAACCGATAGTTCCCACGACATGGTCCTTACAACCCCACCATTGGTGTATCAAACAACCAATAGATCACACGACATGGTCCTTACGACCCCACCATTAGTGTATAAAACAACCAATAGATCAAACATCATGGTCCTTACGACCCCACCATCGGTGTATAAAACAACCGACAGATCACACAACCCGAAGGCTGGCCGAAAACACACGCGCCTTAGTGAATCCGAACTACACGCGACTCACTACCTTCACCACAACAACAATCGGGATTAGCCGAACTACACGCGCCTTAGTGAATCCGAACTACACGAGAGTCACTATCCCAGAGGAATGACCGAACTACACGAGTCATTTGTGAATCCGAACTACACGAGACTCACTCCTCAATACAATGACCGAAACCACACAAGTCATTTGTGAATCCGAACTACACGCGACTCACTTCCGCAATAAGATGACCGAAATCACACGCGTCATCATGAATCCGAAATCACACGCGATCCACTACCATGATGAAGTCAGCGGACCCCGAAGGTCATGCTTCACCAATCTCAACACCGGATGAAGTCAGCAGACTCCGAAAGTCATGCTTCACCGATATAACACCACGCTCATGATGAAGTCAGCGGACCCCGAAAGTCATGCTCCACCAATCACGTACTACCATGATGAAGTCAGCGGACCCCGAAGGTCATGCTTCACCAATCAATCAATACCATGATGAAGTCAGCGGACCCCGAAGGTCATGCTTCATCAATCAACGCCCTTTTGGCCTCGAACAACGAGTAGCGTAACATCGCGCTCTGCTACGCCATAGTGAATCCTAACGGATACCACTAACCATTCACACAATCGAGCAAGAACCGCCTATATCAAACATAGGTACCCAACAATAGTTCTCTAAAAGAGAATCCGATACACACATCCCTTAACCGAGGAATTTCACCCTGCTCGCCCAACACGTCCATTATCTCTCAACGAGATTTACCACATTACCACCTCGGTGATAATTATCTCTCAACGAGATTTACCACATTACCACCTCGGTGATAATTTAAATCCAAACCATAAGTACAATCTAACCGAAATTGTTCTCTACCACAAATCGACCAAACTAGGTCCCAACACAATTTTCGGATCTACTAAAAACGTCATCTGAAATCTCACACTAGAACTTCCTCGTGCGGGAGTGTAACTCCCCCACTTGGAACTACGTTCCATAACCGCATCTTGTATAATCGTACAATGCTACCAAAGGTAGACTTTACCAACAATTGGGTTCACACGACCCATCTACACATCTTGCTCCAACCTTGAGCACACGAAGGATTCCAATCAATCCTTAAACACTTCGAACGAAAAGTGTACCACGATTACACAAACCATACCCTCGCAATCATCCAATTGCTTTAGTTTGTCAAATTCCACCTAGTCACTCATGTACTTAAGGGTTTCACTTCGGTACCCTAAGTACAATGTAACCACAACATAATCAGAGTCGAACACCGCGCTAGTAGGTATAAAAGAGGCACCTAATGTCGCGTCATAAAGACTCCATTACCAACCTACATCGAGACTTTAAACACTCGATCTCAAGGGTTCCAACCACCCGACGAACCTCACGGTTCATCCATTTCAACACAAAAGCGAACACGCGCTTAACAACCGATACCAAAACCCATTTCCATGGCTTGGTAGAAACATTTCCCAAATACTAAGGAATGCTTGGTTGCACCAAGTCTTACGCCCTTCGCCCAACAATCAAACGTCACCATAGGGTACTTCCATTAGGAACGTGACCCATAACAACAATATGCACAACACAAGGCATTTAATAAATCTCAAATTCAAACGACACTTAATAAATAATCAAAGGACATATTTATTAAAATGAAACGTACCTTAACGTCTCCTTGCCGCACCCGTCCCCGCTAACTTGGGACATTCCGACTTACGATGTCCTTCTTCTCGACAATTGAAGCACACCATACCATCACCCTTTGGTACCGGACATTCCCATGACTTGTGACCCCTCACGCCACAATTGTAACATCTAGACGTACTAGCATCAGGTATACTCGTCCGTGTACCACCCGTGCTCACACTCGGACCCTTAGTCCTCTTACTCGGAGCACCATACAAAACTACCCTTCTCTCACTTGAAGGTTCACCCTTCTTTGATCGTGAATACGACTCGAAACCTCTAGCAAAGTCGAATAACTCCGCAAACGATTTTGCTTGACCCTGGCTGATTTTACTCTTCAAGTCGTCATTCATGGTCCGATAGAAATCCCCCATCAACAATCGATCATTCCCCAAATACTCCGGGCAAAAACGAGCCTTCGCCATAAAGGTCGTCTTGAGAGTATTCAAATCCATAGAGCCCTGTTGCAAATTTCGCAACTCATTACGCATTTCCGACAAGCCGGCTGAAGTCCGGAACTCCTCGAAGAATTCCTTCTTAAACTCGTCCCATGATAACGCCATAAACGGTTCACCACCGACAAGATCAATCTTACCATCCAACCAATCCTTCGCCCTACCCCGCAACAAACTAGTAGCGAGTCTTGTCCTCTTCTCGGGAGGGCATTCAATAGTACGAAAACACCCTTCGATATCCGAAATCCAAGTTGTGCTGATCAAAGGATCCGGTTTCCCGTCATACATTGGGGGTTTAGTCCTCATGAAGTTCTTAAGACAACGCTCCATTCCACTACTACCTTGAACTTCGGAATACTTCCTATCCATTTCTTCTCGAAACGCACTCATTTGCTCGGCAATGAGCCGCAACTCTAGAGTTAAACTCAACGTCGTTCGTCTCGATCCCACTTCCCATCGCCATTCTAAGGAATGCAAAGCGATTAGATCACGAACGTATAAAGCACACAAACAATACCGCCCCCATCTTGCTAAACACTCGTCGTACATCACTTGCTAGACACGACTTGCACCCGTAATAAGGTTTGCAAGTCCTTATTACGCACACACGCCGTATCGACTTGTTAGTACAACGACCGTCTCGCTCGATGCTATAAACAAACACAAACGAAATTCTACGCTATATAAACACACGCGAAAATTATCATCACAACACAATCATATATTAATAATATCCGCATTACTAATATAAACGTTAGTCAACCTATAAACAAGGCACTAACTAAACCCATTTCGACCCGTAATACTACAAGTCCCGCAACAAATTAAGCACACACAAAAGTCTAAGTCTAGGCACCTATCTCAAGTCACCTAAATCCCTTAGACCATGCTCTGATACCACTTGAAACAACCCAACCCGTATTAAAACCAGCCCATAAATTTTTTTCCTTTTAATACGCTTTAAATAACACTTTAGGTCCCAATTGTGTTTCCATAAACATCTTTAATACAATAGAAGGTTTAATAAACCTTAAAACATTTATTACATTGATTAATTGTCCAAACGGACATACACGACCCGACTAGTTTAGTTTCCAACCAAAATCGAGCATGGTGATTTGGGACTACGCTACCCAAATCCTAATCGAATACAAAAGCAAGATCTTCTAAGCAACCTAGCCAAGATCTCTAATCCCCAAGCTTACCCGAGCCGCCAAGCATGCGAACCTATAAAAATATCAACAACGAGAGGGTAAGCTAACGCTTAGTGAATGATAATATACTACATACATATATATGTATAAAATGGACACGCCACACAAATATCAAATACCGCATACCGAAGAATCCATGTATAAAGCAACTACACTAAGCTTACCGTACGATCTCTAAGCAACAAGCTAAAGATATCAACAAAGTATAAGTTCACCAACGACGATGTGAACAACGCCAATAAGCTACACCCGGAGGGTTAGCTACAACACAACATTACATTAATATACATAACAATATAAAACGAATAAGGTTAACCCCTTAACCCATTACCGAATACCAAACGCCACAATGAAGATTGGCCGAGCTACACGAGCCTTAGTAATCCGAACCCACACGAGATTACTATCTTCACAACATCGAGGTTGGCCGAACTACACGAGCCTTAGTAATCCGAAACCACACTAGATTACTACCTCAATAAGATGACCGAACTACACGAGTCATCGTGAATCCGAACTACACGCGATTCACTTCTCAACATCAAAACCCACGGTCACGGGATTATAAAATCCACCACATCGGGCTCATCCACTTCACAACAATATCAACCCTTCGCCATTGGGGTTATAACATCCAAATCACAACCACGTGCGATAACGTACACTCAAGCGTGTACCTCGCCAAAGGTGGTCAACCAAAATGCACAAACGTGCCAATTGGACCTATACACAAGTCCATCAATCCACCTATATGTGAAGTGAGCTCTATGACCGAGAACCACTTCACTCGACCCGCACCCATCCTACACATACATATGCATATAGGATATTAACACTCACCTTGTCGCCTCGATGAATGCTTCCAAGTAATCCGCAACTTGTCAATGGAAAGTACCTATTCCATTATCACAAATTCAACAACACACTTAGATTGGATTTACAAACCAACCCAATTTGACACTTAGTGCAAATTCGACCCAATTGCACTTCCAAGCACAAACCGTGCCCAAACTAACCAATAATCACTAACACAAGTGAGAATGGTCCTAATATGCCAATTAAACCCAATCACAAGTATTAAACACTTATCGTTCTCAAAATTGCCCATAAACCCTAATTTTGACCCATAAGGTCAAAATCTCACCATTTACAAGTTTTGACACCAAAACATGTTTAACTCGGTTTCATACATCAACTTAATCCATTTTAAGTTTATAAACCTCAACGAATCGACATTCGGGTTATAATCCTCAATAAACCCTACTTTCGACTCTAGTCAAAGTTAGTCAACCACAAGAACCCTAAATGTCTCCAAAGCACCAATAATCACTAACACTAGTGATTATACACCATTCTCAAGTCTTAAACATGGTTAAATCATTAACCAACCCAAAACCCGCCTTTAACACTTATAAACCCGAATCTTGGTGTTAATCTTCAATTAACAACTAAATGGGTTCCATCTATGAACATACAAGCCAAAAGCCTCAAATTTGAATGATGAACACGAAAATAAAATTCGGAGTTAGAGCTTACCACTAGTATCACCGTGTAGCTAGGAACGAGGAGAACAAACTTGTCGACTACGCCAATGATCAAATCCCGCTTCTTCCTTTCCAAAATCCCACTTGAATCACTTGAGGATTTTAAGTTTTGAGAGGAAAATCGGAAAGAAAAGGAAAAAGAAAATAAAGAAAATGAATGAGTGGATGAGGTTAAAGCCTCAAATCTGGCTCAAACGTGAAAAGGCCAAAATGCCCTTGCTTCTCATTTAAAATTACACAAAACCGGTGCCAGCTCGCACAGTATGCCGCGCCGCGGCCTAATTCGTTGCGCCGCGACCTATAACTAGGTCTGGGATCATTCTTTGTCCTACTTCTGATCTCAATTTCAGTCCATTTCCGCGCCGCGGCCTCCTTTGTCGCGTCGCGACACAAAGCACGATTTGAGTCATTTTCTCCTCACACGAGACTTAACACTAGAAAATATCTCGAACCCTTCATACGCCTATCGTACATACCCAATTCACCTATAAATCATGTACGGGGAAAAACGGGGTGTTACAACTAAAGCGTCTAATGTGAATATCGCTAATACTGATTCGCAATTAAAGGTTGTTGCTGAAAAAATGGTTGCGCGCAGAAATTTGCAACAGAACCATGAAGAAATTATCGCTGAAGGCAAGCGATTAAGAATTTTGGCTGGAAAAACAAGCTTGAAAGCAGACAAAGTCCTTGGAACTACTATTGAACAAGCTAAAACAGATGGTCGCGAACCTCGCATACCGCATACTTACTTATGGCCGTTGAGTGATTCCCGATCACAGGTTGATCGCTTAGTTGTTGAACATCGCGATAGTGATAGCGATAATGCAAAGGAACATGTTGTTTTAAACTCAGTTTATAATTCAAAGACTGCGAAAGCGCCAAGAGAAGAAAGTGAATTTTCTGATGATTCAGATAGTGCGGAGGAATTTGTAAAAATTCCGCATGTTAAGCGCAAGCGGCCACCAACACCCTTTCCTCGCCATGGGGATGAGGTGAAACTTCTGATGCTATGCGCAGAGAAAATGCTCAAAATTTCTTAGCGGATGCTTTTAAAAGCATTGCGCCTAAATCAATGCAACACAAGTTTGAGCAACCAAATTTTTTGCAAGATATGCTAGCTAAATTTTGTGCGGAAAATACTGATGTCCGCACAAAAAAGGCGACTGAGATTACTACTGCTGCAAACAAGTTTGTCCAGCATATCTCTGATTATCCGATTGTTACACCGCCCATTGTGCCAACAACGTTGGGAGTTTACTCAGGTTTAACTGACCCTTTGGATTTTTTGCAACGTTTTGAAGGAATTGTAAGCACCTATAATTGAGATGAACCGGTAGCATGTCAGGTATTTCCTATGGTTCTGTAGGGATCAGCAAGGGAGTGGTTCCATAGTTTGCAAGCCCGCAGTATTATTGGCTTCCTCGATCTTCGCGATAAATTTTTATTGTAGTTTCAAAACCCTTTACCGCAGAAAAAGACGCATATCGAATGCCATGACATCAAGCAGGGTAACAAGGAAACTTTAAACGCGCTACTTACGCGATACATCTATGAATGTCAAAAGATACCAAGTTTGAATGAAGATCAAAAAATCTCTGGATTTTTGCATGCTATTAATCTGCAGCGACATCCAACGCTTGTGCGATGTTTGAGAAGAGATGTTCCGCCAACTTTTGCTAAAGTACAGCAAGAAACGTATGATTACATCAGAGGTGGATGAGGTAAAGATAAAAGTTGGCGGGACGATAATGATTCTTTCCGTGATGGAAATAATGATAATTTTCGCGGTTCGGGATATCCAAGGCGAAATGGCGGCGGTAGTTACCCGCGCAATGACAGACATCAAGGTCAAAATGATAATCATGGATATAACCGTCGCGATCGCTATTCTTCGCGAAAATGGAATAATGAGTCTTTTAACATCATCCAAACGTTGATAAAAACTCCTAAAGAAATTCTTTTGCAAGAAAGGGTTGCAAGATCTTTCCCTGATCCTCAACCTTTAGCGGAGAACAGCGGGCGCGATAAATCCAAGTTTTGCATTTTTCATGATGACTATGGTCATGATACTAACTGCTGTAGAGATTTGGCAGAATTAATTGCGGATGTATTTGAGCAAGGTAAATTAGATCATTTAATAGCTCAAGGTGCTGCAAGAACCGCAAATGAGATTATCCTACCCACAGAGTCTAATGCTCCACAAGTGCCAAATTCCGCTGATCGAAAAGCTCCCGCAGTGAAAAATCTAGGGGTTAAAATGGTGAGCAAGAAAGAGAATTTATGCAAAATTCGGGTTATTAATGTAGTGGAGGTTCAAGGTGAAATGTCAGTATTCCAAGTATTTGAGCAATTCGCGAACTGGCAATGTCCCTCTATTACTTTTCCTCCTATAAACTTGAGCGCGAATCTTGATAAGCCAGTGGTGGTTTCCTGTCGCATTGGGAATACTGGCTTTATAGTTCTGAAGGTGCATGTTGACACTGGTAGCAGTGTAGATGTAATGTATGAGCAATGTTTTAGCAAATTACATGCAAATATTAAAGCTTTGATGAAACCTACTGTGGTTTCGCTCGCTGGATTTTTAGGAGAATCAACTTGGCCTATTGGTCAGTTGGAATTACAAGTTGAATTAGTAGATGACCGCGATGAATCGCTAAGGCGCCAAGCTTTGTTGAACCTTTATATACTGTGAAATCAGTCGAGGTTTAACATGATTCTTGGGCGCACTGCTTTGTGCATGTTTGGCGCAATACCATCCATGCTGCATGGAATGGTGAAGTTTTCTACTTGTAAGGGCATTGGTACGCTGACTTCGGCGGTAGTCGAGCCAATTTGCGTGATGATTATGGCACAAGAAAGTGTAGGTGTTGAAGGGTATGCGGTGCTCCCTGAATAGCATAAACGTTTGTAGTGGAAGAACATCAATTGAATGTTTAGTCATTCTCAATATGTTGTTTTTATTAATGAGATGTTATTTCTAAAAGATAATGAATAAGACAAAGTTAATTTGTGTTTTAGCGATTGTTTCTATACAAAGCAGAAAACACTGCGTGTGGCCACGCATAGTGATAATTTTGCAGAATACAACCGCCTAAATTTTTAAACACTGAATTAATTCTTATGAAAAAAGCGACTAAGTGTTCGCAGAAGTTCTAAAAAGTGCATGGAATTATTTGTAATGATACAGCCTACTTATGCAGTAACAATGCGGATATTTTGTGGAATTCTAATCTTAAAACCAAGTGATGAAATTGCCCACTTGTGTTAAATGATAAATGTTGCGAAAGGATAAAATTTCTTAAGTATTTGATTTTTCCATACTTAGATGCTTCGCAATGCTAATAAAATTACTTAATGATCATTTTGGCGGACTTAGAAGATTCATAATGTATAAGTTTATACAAATACAGATTGTTTCGCGAAAGTACATACTTATTATGTGCACAATAATAAAAATTGAAAATTGCAAAGGACAAGTCTAAATTATTAATATATTGAAATAAGTGCTATATAAATAAACAAAGTTGCAACTACGAAGTGTAAATATTTTCATTACTAATGCGCTGTGTGAAGAGCGCGGAATTACAAAAAATGCATTATAAAATTGCGGTTACAAACTTACAAAATAAATAACCATTTTAAAGCTCAAGTGCTTTAATATCCTCGAAGGTTACATTTTCACGCTGGCTAATTTCCTCTAAAGCTGGAATGATAACCTTTTCAACCTCTTTCTTTGCCTTGGCTAATGCTTTCTGCGCCTCTCCGGTTGGGCATATTTCTTTAGCAATGTCAGCGGGAAGCGGTTGGGAAAGATCGCCAAGTTGGCAGAGAAGGTCATACCACTCGTAGCGAGTAGCGAGCTTAGAGGCTTGAACGTATGCCTTAAATTTTTCGGTCACTGGATCTGAATCCATCACTTTATCGCCAAGCTCGGGCAGGTACTTGACAAGCTGAGAAACCTGCTTCTGCAGTTGTTTATCCGCTGTCTTTCAGCCTCTGCAGTTTTCTTTTTTAGCGTGATATTTTCATCTGCAGTTTTCTTCAGCTGGGCTTCAAGCCTTTGAATTTTTCTGCGCTGAGAAGCAACAATTTTGACCTGTTTCTCATAGTGATCAGAGATGTCGTTGAATCGTTCAACGTTATCAACAGTTAAACAGATGGCATTAAAGCAGTTGTTTATCCGCTGTCTTTCAGCCTCAGAAAATGTAAGATCGCGATATTGTTGTTGCACGTTTCTTGGCACAAACCTGCAGAGTTTGCGGTAGAGTCTGTTTGCATGCTCCTCCTCTGCAGCCTCTTCCGCATTTTCTTTGCGGTTTGATGTTTCGGCGTCGGAAGGGAGGTTTAAATATTCATCGCCCGGGTTTTCAAAAATCCCTTCAGGGATATGCCCACCAATTTTGTACAGCTGCTCTGGCCCCTCCGCAAAATCTGAATGTACAACTAAAAGCGAATAAGAAAATAATATTAAGTTAATGGATATGGAAATAATATTCGCACAATATATGTAATAGCATAGAATGCCGCTAACTTACTTGCTTCTTGCTCGGCAATAGAGCGAAGGCGTCTTTTGCGGGGAGTGGCAGTCTCCTCCACTGGGAATAGTAAAAGTGTTAAGAATAGGTTCTTCAATAACAATGATTTCGCCGTCGCCTTATTTTGGGCGGCGCGCTGGTTTAATCGCTCAAACATTGGCTGTGGTCCTCAGTTGGTCTAAGCTAATTTATGCAAAATCACGAGTGTATTAGTTTTTGCAAATATAGTATAAAATGAAATGCATATTCGCACAAACGAAAGGTATAAGCGATATACCATTGTTCGCTTCATCAATTAAAAGGGTGTCGTAGTCACCCCATAGCCAATATATGGAAACTCCGCCGATATAAAGCGGCACGTTGGAGTATGCTCGCATAATCAGCCCAACATTTTTGATTGACTTGAGAATCTCCTGTTCAAGGTCATCCGGGGTAATTTTATCATTCGCGTGGGCGTCCATCTCGGTACACTAGGCTTTCGCGATGTTGCTGTCGACGTGGGCGGTGTTGTTAATAAAGAAAAAAGAACTGCGCCAGTTCTCAATAGAATCTTTAGGAGTGGTCATAACGCCAAGGCGGCCGCGGAATGAATACCACCCCGCATCATGTGGCGTCAGACTGTTGAATGCGCGGAAAACGTTAAGCAGTGGTTGCTTATTGAGAGCACGACAATACATCTCAAACAGCACAATTTTATTGACAGCGTTTGGATGCAATTGAGCAATTGCAACTTTATAATGCTCACATACGCTACGGAAGAAAGGCGTAAGTGGCAGTCGTAAATTTCCGTGAGAAATAGCAGCCTCATAGATAGTAATCATATCCTTGGGAGGAGCATTAGCCCTATCCTTTGTTGTTGGTGCAGTAGGAGAAAATTGCGCTAACAGTGGATAGTGCTGTTTTAGGGTTTCGATTTTCGTCGCTGTCATATAAGAGACGAAGGCGTCAGGTGTGTTCGCAGATGATGATGATGCCATTTTTTGATTATATGAATGGATCTGGTAATGAAATAGAAAATGGCGAAGTGTGAATTGATAAATTGCAAGTCTGAATCGCTAAAAGGTGAGTATGGATTTCGATAAACTGTGCTGAAAAAGAAATTGATGATGAAAGCGTAAAGTTGTTAATGAGAGTTGTTGTGCTATTTATAATTAAAATTCAGGCGAGGAAGTCATAAAGGTAATGATTAAATTTTAACGGCTAAAATTACCGCAACGTGTTAACGGTAATTATATAGCCGTTACAGCGTTTTCTGATTTGATAGCTTATCAGAGTTACTGCTGTTATTACGCGTTATCATGGCAAAAATCAACGGTAATAAATTAACGGTGGAAAATTACTAACACTTGCTACAAGCGTATTTTAAATAGCATATTTTTTAGAGTTTATCATGATACATTTGCTACGATTAATGTAGCATAATAAACTGGGGGGACTTGATCATATACATAGCATTGTATATGTATATTTTATTTGCTAAAGGCTAAAAACAGAAGTTGCGCTAAGTATATTCAAAAGACTTGACATATCCGCTAAAAGTTATGTCTGCGGATTATGGCGCATTAATAAAAGACTGTGGATTATCTTTGCTAAGTTATCGCGGACAGCAGTTAAATCTGCACACCGCGAATATTTTGAATACTATAAATAGAGAGCTTGGCCTCTCATTTATAGGTTGTTGATTCTCTACCTTTGCCGAGACCTTTGTAATTTTCACTTGTGACTTTGCCCAAAGAATATTTACATTGAGTTAAGGTAAATCGTGCTAATGAACAATCAAGACCGGGTCGGGGTGGTTGATCACTTGATTAAAAAGTGAAAGACGATCATCAGGGCCCAAAATAATCATCAAACATCTCATTCTCCGTCCTTATCATTGCACTCAATCCTTAATTAAGTAACCCATTAATATAGGATTGATCAACATGAGCTTCCCATTGTTTGATGTAAGTTTTTACTGATCCACTCTTATTGTTTGATGTTATTCTATAAAAATGGTAGCAGCTGATCACTCTTACATTGCGTATATGTTTTTAATTGCAGAAAATCCTTAATGTGTTTTTACCAGGCAGCAGGAATGAAACATATAGTCACAAAGTATGCATAAGCAATTCAAAAGGATTATCGACACATGTAAGTGTAGTTTGCTCTTATGCTTCCAATTTGGTTAACAACTTTTACATCTTACGGGTCAAAATTTAGTGTGAAAGGAATAGAGAATGATGTTTTTTCAACAAATAACGTTTTGTAAGGGTTCATGTTTGGACGTTATGCTTCATCACAAACTATTAGACTAAGTCGGTCTTCATCAAGATTATTTTCATTCGTTGCTTCTTCAGGCAGAGATAGAGTCATTACAAAGGTTACCCCTTTATTGAAGTAACACACACACAGATGACATGTAACTCAACCATTTTAATTGTCTTGTATCAGTATTGTGTGAAATTGCCAGAAGCTTTTCTCTTGCAATTCAGACTCTTGAATCGGCTATGAGTGGGCGAGCTTTTAAATGCATGGATTGGAGTAGATGTGCACGCATGTCATCAACGATTAGGCTTATCAGGTAGTCTGAAACGAGTTTCATTTACAACATATTTGTTGCTAATATTCAGATAGCCATATTCAATATCATAATCAAATCAGTTTGCAATATTACTTTACAGGTGTAGTATATGCTTTTATGGCTCTAGTTATTGAGTCGACAGCAAGCGTTGATTTATTTGCGACTTGACTGACTCTTAGAGCCTAAAGTAAATTTCAGGCATGATTTAAAACCCATGGAAATTTGATTTTACCATTTTCATGGCATCTCAATTTTATTTTTAATTTATTTTTTTTTCTAAACTTTTCCTACTTATTGGTCGGAGGTCCACTCGAAAGCAATCTCTCTATCCGTTGAATAGAGAGAGGGATGAATTTCTCTACTTTTGAGAGTGTTTTGACTCTGGGTGGAGAAATGACTTGTCTTTATTCTCGGATAGGGGAAGGATTGTCTACATCTCACCTCCCCCATACACAACTTATGTGGTATTGGGTTTTGTTGTTGTAAATGTAGTATATGCTTTATTGAAATCTGCGATTATGAGTGGAGTTTTTTCTTTCTCGAAAGCGTTCCTGCAGTCCTGTAAGTGAAATGTAAGTACTAAGGAAGGAGTTATGTTTTACTGTTGGTGGACATCATGTTCCTTTTGTTGCTTCACCACAGGTAATGTTCGCTAAAGTTGTTCATAGAGATGTCCGCATATGATTTTGACTTTTGAGTCTTGATATGCATTTTTTTATGTATATATTTGCTAGATATGGCAAGTGGATGGGTTGGGTGAAGTTAGTTATTAGAGTATACTAATGATATGACTTAATTCCACCACCCCATCTTCTTTTTTAGAGCCCAAGAAGGATGAGATCAAGAGTCACCAAGGCTAATTGTTAAGGAGTTCTGTCCTTTTGGTGTTATGTGAGGTATTTTTATATTTAAATATTGTGATGAATAGTTATGGAAATGGTGTTTGTGATGCATGTTGAGTTAGGTTTTGTGTATATTTTTTTTTGATGCGCCCAGTTCAATAATACGAGGAGTATAAGGTGCAAATGAATGCATTAGTACAAAGCCCTAAAAAATCCGAAAAAGGTTGGGTGATGCAAGACAGGACCTCATCATTATAGTGATCATCCTGGGATGATATAGGTAAATTGTCAACTTTGAACATCTTGAAATGTTGATTGTCAGAAAATGTAATATGGGTACAACACAATTTTGAAGAAAAACCAAACCCATGGACACAAGACTCAAAATGAGAATTAACTTATAATGTTATTTGGTACATCTGCTTTCATTACTAGGTAGTGTCATAATTTGTTTTTGGTTTATAATATTATCAGTTGTACTACTTTAATTATGCATCGTGCAGTGATAAACCGATTCATCAACATATATAATGGTCTAATCCTTTAAGTGTTGCTTGCAGATGTTCCTGCTTATTATAGGTAAAAGATGCCATCAAGGTGAGAAAAGTTGTATTCTCTCTTTTAAGTATCTCCATTTTTCTTAAGCTTATATCAAACAAAATTACAAACATTATCTTTGTACACATTAAAAGTTCTACTTTCTTCATTTTCTCCAACTCCACAAAAAGTTCTTTTCTCATGTTTAGTGGCTTTTAATTGTATCTACAAATAGAATATTAAAGTATTACTTTCGATGCCTCCACGATTAGTTGTAGTTTCATGAATGATACAGTTAGATGTTGCAGTGTGAGTTAGGACTGCTAGAAGAAGGATGCATATAGCTTTGATCCAACTTGATTTTGTTATGTGTTTTGTTAGTAATTTGTTTTGCTAATCGCATTACAAAAATATCACGTAATTTGATCCCTACTACTTAGATAATAACTTATTTACTCTGAAGAAATTGATGGGCTTAGAAGTTGCAAAATTTTAGATTCGTTTGTCAATTATAACAATACAACAAAGTGTTGGAGAAATACGGATTAGTAGGTAAAGAATCAACAACCGGATTGATACTAGAATCGTGTGAACACTTTCTTAATAGAGTATTTTGACCCACTTGGTCACGGGTTACACGAAATCACTATTAAGATAAGACTAGTATGAACAATCGTCTTGATCAAAAGATAATTGTTCCTTGCAATTGTAGATTGCATAAATCTGAAAGTTTTGTGTTGAAAGTGTGTTAGACATGTTCAAAATCTGGAACATTATGTAAAGTGTCTAACAATTCATATGGAAATGAATCCATATATTTATAATGTGTTAAAAGGTGTCTTTGAAGAGTCACACCTTTTCATATGAACCCACATAATGCTTGAAATGTCACACCCATGTATTTGTACTAAAACAAGTCCAAATACATGAAAAACCCGTTCATAAATGTCCTGGAACAACCCCATAACTTTTGGGGTTCAAATGTGCCTTTTGGGTTGAAAAGGCACCTTTTCAGCGAGTTCAGTGTTAAGCCGCGCAGCGGGTCTAGGAGCCGCGCTGCGGGCTAACAAAGCACAACACTTTCAAAAATGCCAAAACTCTCGAACTCAAAATCACCCTTTAAGCCGCGCCGCGGGCCCATGAGCCGCGTCGCGGCTTAAAGCTACTGCACACCAAAATTAAGTTTAAGCTTATTTTCAAGTGTGTTTAGCTTTTCAAGTCGCGTTTCGCATTCTTTCAAGTCGCGTTTCGCATTCCTTAAGTTACAAATGTTATTTCCAAGCTCACTAATATATCCTTAAACCATTCTACACCTTACGAACGTGTACTCCACACTCCCCAAATCCGTGTAGCGTTTCAATGGTTCAAGCACTTTCAACTTAGCAATCCAATCAACTAAAATGACGTTGGATCATGCTAAAATCACCAACAATTCCCCCTATTTTAGTATGATCCTTGGTTACTAAAAATAACAACAAACAGATAACTAGTGCATAAGTGAAAATGTCACATGGATTTAATTTACACATAGTATATTACCAAGAATTCGAAAATCAGGGTGCTCTAATAGTTGGAACCCATCAATTCATTTGAACACCTGTCGATAATATACACACTAATTCAATACTTTCTACAATTAATCTGACACTATTATAAGCCATGTGTCCCAATCCTCTAATGAACATATCAAAAGCTAAGTCCAAAGCTTTCTTGAGGCGGCTTAACCTCATGTTCACATAGGTAGTTTCTTTCAATCTTGCTCTCGCAATGCAATTTTTTAAGACAACTATTAAGAAGTATTTAACTTCAACTTTCTTTATCTCACGGGTCAGAACACATACTTTGGGATCATATATTAAATGTGTTCCAATCTTCAGATAGTAGGCTTTCCTCATTGAATTCAGCTCCTAGCGTTGTACTAGAAGGGAATTGGGTATCCCACCATGGAAGATCTAAATGGACTTCAATCCCACAACATTAGCCATCTTTTGCGCGCATCCGACTAATGCTTTTGTCAAGTGATTTAGTCAAATTTTTGTTGTAACCCAACAAAATCCACATACATCACTTCATTCGTGATAAACCTCACGAAACATAAATTGTCTAAGGCATAAATGTTTAGACTTTTCCTTGTTTCCTTGTTTCAAATGCATGCCTTAATCACATCACATCACATCCCATAACTAGGGATCACCATAAACTTTAATCTTATTTATTACGACTTCAATCAATTTCCATTCTCTTGCAATCCTTTAAACCAAGGATTTACCAAGTCCTTATTTTACCATAAGAAACTTGTGAGTACTCAAATCAATTGATTGATTAGTCCTTGCATATGTCCAACTTTCCAAGTAATCAATGTAAACTTATAATTTATACACCATTGATAATATATCCCCATTATCCTTGTGTACACAATTATTACCATTAGATTAGAGGTGAGATTGTAATTACAAACATACTTTAGTCAAACCACTTCTAAACCCAAGAAGTAATGATAACAAGTTTATAATATTCATAATCTCAACATCATCCTTTTTGATCCAAGATATCTCATCTATACCAAGTGTAAAATTCAACACTTTGAAGATGCATTATCTTCTTGATCAATAGTAAACTCAATAATTTAATATGCTTTAAGGATTCACATTGTGAACTAAACCATAGTCCATGGTTGGCTTTTACAAGTATTTAAATACTTAAATCCCATCACAATGAATTCTACTAGATTATGCTTAATCTTTCTATCACCATGCTACATTGGTCACTTGATGTAATCACATACACCATACCGCCAATTTTCATAGCATACCGGTATTTAGAAACAATTAAACAACATCTCATCCTTGTTCCATATCAAATATATATGTTTCACTAACTTGTATCATTTGATAAACCATCAAATGATTAATGGACATCCCTCACCAATAATAAAGATTTCATAGTCATTTATTTGGTAACAAAACAATCACTTAACAATCATATCATATTGTCTTATGACATTTTTCCAACGGATTATTACACCCTTTAAGTAGCCTAACAATTGTTACCAACAATTCATTGTTTTACCAACAATCATAATATCCACAACCATAGGGGGTTGTTCATGCCAATATTCAAAGAATATATAAGCAACCATGGGGGTTTTCATGTCAATTTCTAAAGAATATATTAACACACTCTTTTATTGACATCACATACCCATGCAAAATCGTATCAAAACATTCACTTCAAATATGAAATAAGTTCAAGACCCAATTTTTAACTAGTTTCTATGTATCAACATGCATACATATTATAAACCATGTTTTTAAACCATGTATTAAATCATTCTAATATACATGCAATCATGATCACAACTCTTCATGTTGTTCCATTAATATTTTTTTTAGTCCCATAATTTAACCAATTATAACTTAACCATCATGAACCAATCTGCTTATCTTCAACAGATTCCACTATGTGGCCACCAATTTATTCCATATTATTAGTAAAATAATATGTTCATTCCGACATCAAATTCCACGTTAAACATTTGATCAATATGCAAGTGTATCCCATGCATTCATTCATATATAGAATTTCATTATCAAATGTAATGGCCAACATATCCTATTAATTGTACATATCCAAACTAATCAAACTAGATTGGATTAACAATTAACTCATGATTGTCTAAAGATAATACCATGACTTTAATGTATGAAATAAATCATACAAATTCTGTCATCTATTCATGCCAACATAAGTTCATGATCAAATTAATTCATATGATGAATCTTTGAATTAAATCATCATTATTTCATGCAAATCAGTCATCCATGCATTTCTATTTATCAAAATCATGACAAAAGATTAATCAAGATGAATAGAAATTGTGTACTTATCATGATGACTCAACCAATGTGTAGATCCATCACTTGAATCTTCAACCCATCAATATGATGATCAAAATCCCTTATGCACATCCAAATTTGAATCCCATAAGACCATAAAAATTCTATCATGAGCAAAAATTCATTCCTTCAAACTTTACACCAATTTGAAAGTCTTTTCATTCACCGATTCACCCCGATCTTGATTCCTAAAAAATACTCTATTAAATTGTTGGAGAAATACGGATTAGTGGGTAAAGAATCAACAACCGGATTGATACTAGAATTGTGTGAACACTTTCTTAATAGAGTATTTTGACCCACTTGGTCACTGGTTACACGAAATCACTATTAGGATAAGACTAGTGTGAACAATCGTCTTGACCAAAAGATAATTATTCCTTGCAATTGTAGATTGCGTAAATCTGAAAGTTTTGTGTTGAAAGTGTGTTAGACATGTTCAATATCTGGAACATTATGTAAAGTGTCTAACAATTCATATGAAAATGAATCCATATATTTATAATGGGTCAAAAGGTGTCTTTGAAAAGTCACACCTTTTCATATGAACCCACATAATGCTTGGAATGTCACACCCATGTATTTGTGCTTAAACAAGTCCAAATACATGAAAAACCCGTTCATAAATGTCCCGGAACAACCCCATAACGTTTGGGGTTCAAATGTGCCTTTTGGGTTGAAAAGGCACCTTTTCAGCGAGTTCAGTGTTAAGCCGCGCCGCGGGTCCAGGAGCCGCGCCGCGGGCTAACAAAGCACAACACTTCCAAAAATTCCAAAACTCTCGAACTCAAAATCACCCTTTAAGCCGTGCCGTGGGCCCATGAGCTGCGCCGCGGCTTAAAGCTACTGCAGACTAAAATCAAGTTTAAGCTTATTTTCAAGTGTGTTTAGCCTTTCAAGTCGCGTTTCGCATTCTTTCAAGTCGCGTTTCCAATTCCTTAAGTTCCAAATGTTATTTCCAAGCTCACTAATATATCCTCAAACCATTCTACACCTTACGAACGTGTACTCCACACTCCCCAAACCCTTGTAGCGTTTCAATGGTTCGAGCACTTTCAACTTAGCAATCCAATCAACTAAAATGACGTTAGATCATGCTAAAATCACCAACACAAAGTAGTTAGTGAACGCTTTTATGCTTACTACTTTTTGTGTGAATTCAAAGTTAGTTATAAAGCTACTAAACTAACTTGGGAAGGATTTCTCTAATTTCTTCCATCGATGATGCAATATTCATGAGGGAATCACATGGTCTTGAAGTAAACATCATACTCCTAACTAGGGTCAATGTTTTAATTCTTATGATACTCTTCAGCATTCTTATGCAAACTGCAAAAAATAAGAGGATGTATGATGTTGCATCATTTTTAAAGTATTTGTTAATTAAAACATGTACTATAGTTTTATCATAGATTGTTCTAATCACATTTTTTTTATATTCATGCAGGCAGATAAATTACGGGCTATTACCTATAAGGAGCTTCAGAGTATGATACTGAAAGAAAACAAATAGCTTTCGCGATGTATGCAAGTCATAAACATATTAAGCGATTACAATCGTAGAGTGATTTGTTGGAAACTATACTAAACTTATAACTACAATGTAAACATTTTGTTACAATGTTAGCCTTTCAATGTTATTTTATATATGGATGTGTATTGTTTTAAATTTCAAAAAACCATCTTTGATCATGTAACACTACTACTGTGATTGAATCGAGTTATCATAAACCTAACAAATACTATATAACATATAATGATTCTAACAAGTCAATGAAGATTCATCACTCAATAAATCTCGCGAATTCGCGGGTCTTCAACTAGTAGTATATAGTAATTACCTTGGTATCAAATTAAACACTAATCAGTTACTAAGGGCCCGTTTGATTTTTTTCTTATTATGTCCTAAATCTGAACGAATATATGATATATGTGCGGAATAAGTGATGAATAAATATTTAGTGTTTGTTTTATTGTCTGAATAATCATAATTACTAAATTAACCCTATATGTGAGCAGTTATAAGAGCAATTATTAGAAAGTAAGGACTTAAATGAAAATTCACACTTAATTCATTTTTTTATTAAGATGCGTCTTAATTAATAAGTTAAAAACAAACACCCCTCCATAACTTTTTAAATTAAGTTTCATACCATTAAGCCAATTAAGTCAAAAACAAACATGACGTAAATAGTGTAAATTTAAGAAGACATATGAAGGGCGGTTGTAATACTAAATAGTGTAATTATAAGAAGACATATGAAGGGCGGTTGTGAAGACATTAGAGCAAAATATGCATGTTAATATTTGTTTTTAAATGTCAATAACAATAATGGTTATATAAGTATTTAAAAATTTAAATGTAAAGTAATAATAATTATAATTATAATTTATAATAATTATAATAATAATAATAATAATAATAATAATAATAATAATAATAATAATAATAATAATAATAATAATAATAATAATAATAATAATAATAATAATAATAAATTAGATGGGGTTTTGTAATAATAATATAATAATAATAATAATAATAATAATAATAATAATAATAATAATAATAATAATAATAAATTAGATGGGGTCCTCTATAAACCTTTTCTTATAAAAAAAATTATGCCCTTTCATTTTTATTATTAGAGAGGTCGAATGGTGACACTTTAATCCCCCAAGACTAGCTACCACATCAGTACCACATCAGCACTTTCTCTTAAAGACTAAACCCAGGACTAAACACTCCCAACAGTGACACTCATTCCTTCCAATTTTTTATTTTTTTGCGAAAATCAAATAATTATTTATAGTAAACGATATTTATTTAAATAAAACTAAACTTTATTAAAAATTAAAAACATTAAAAATATATTCAATTTTTTACTATTCACGCCAATTTTTTATTCTAAAAGGGTATTGCGGTAATTTTGCAATTACCCTATATAACTGCTTCACCTGCTCCCCATAGTACTCCAGAAACTTCTGGCTATTGATAGTCCGGCGATTGTTAGCGCCAACATCACCACAGTCGGCTCCATCGCCTTGTCTCCATCACCGTCTCCATCGCCATCACCATCACCGTCTCTATCGCCATCACTGTCATCACAACCACCGTCATGTTCTCTGCCTGTAACCATCTCCGTCGCAACAACTTTCATCGTCGAACTAATAGGTAAAAGTTTGCTTCCTTTTTTATTTACGTATCTAAATTAGGGTTCTCTGTAGCGTTGACAAAAAAAATTAGTTCTGCTTTGTTCACGTTGATACCCTCTGATATGAGCTAATATTAGGGATGCTTTTTATAGTGCACATATTTGTGATGCTCTTTATCTTCTAGATGCGAGAACACTATTTTTCTTGATCATCATCTTTTGGGCAATTTCCATTACTAATTTTCTTGATCTTTATCTGATTTGTGGTATCTAGAATGTGGTATGCATTTGTTATTGTTTGACTTAAAAGTTAGTTTCGTGAGATTTATTGTTCAATGTAAGCATGCTTTTATAAACTCTTTGTTGTTAATATTCTTGAGCTAAATCGCACCTACAAAAGGCAAAAAAAAAAAATATTAGTTGCTTCTGAACAATCGATATCTGAGGATATTTTCTCACAATTTCTGTTCATGGAATCGAGTTCCGTATCTGCTTGACAAGTTTCTATTAGGAATTCTATGTTACGTCGTACATCAGGTAGTCGTTAATCTGATTCTGGGTTGTCAAGTAAAGTCGCTGCTGTTATGACTGGCAAGTTATTTGGTTTTTTTGGTTTCATTATAGTTGCTGTATGTTTGATTTGTCTATGTATGTCTATTTAGGTATCATTTGTTTGAATATGCAGGAGGTTCGCATCTTTTTGGTGATGGTGATGATAATTTGACATCTTCTATTAATGTTTTGCAACCGTCTGATGTTACTCATTCTATATATTTTTACTCAAAACAACGATTCCTATCGCTTCAGTCAGCTGCTAAGTTTGCGGAATTATGGTAACGATTTGTTTTAGTAATGTGTTTCTTAATTATTGTTTCTGTTTGTTGTTGAGTTTTCAGGTACGAGTTTTGTTTGTCAATCGTAATAACCAAGTGTGTCTTCTATGTATTGTGACCTTGGTGATTACAAAGGTTAAGCAAAGTAGCAAAGAGGAAGAGACTAAACGATACAGGTGCAATTTACAACATCCCATCAACACAGAACTTTCCAAAAAAGAGGTGTCGATCATCAATCATCAAATACATTAATAACATTAACTGCTTTCTTAACACATGTACAATACCTAGACTGACCATTTCACATGGCAGGTTATAATTCAAAACATACAGTAGGCCATGGTTTTATGGAATTACTACTAGGTAACAAAAGTAACGAAAATATCATCAACTTACTACTACAAGTTCGTTTTATTGAAGGTAATTCTCGAATGCTTTTGTCGTAAACAACGTCTAACCTTTGTAAACAGACCTGTGTGAAAATGTGCCTCTTTCTTTCTCATTATAAGGTGATTAAAATATTGTATACTGTTTAGTTTTATATATTTTTTATACACTTAGTAACTATTTACCAATGATATTTAATTTATATGTTTATATGTTTATTTACCTATCTTTAAACTTTTCTCTTATGTTTTTT
Source organism: Rutidosis leptorrhynchoides (assembly GCF_046630445.1). Classification (NCBI taxonomy): domain Eukaryota; kingdom Viridiplantae; phylum Streptophyta; class Magnoliopsida; order Asterales; family Asteraceae; genus Rutidosis; species Rutidosis leptorrhynchoides. The sequence goes on from NC_092336.1 coordinate 218,429,277, forward strand.
CCCCGTGTTATTTCATAAAACATAGTTGAAACTGTTTTTTGTTTTCACTTTTTAGTTTCCGCCATTCTTATGAAAAAAATGATGTGCTAAACCTTACGGTTGGTTAATTGATAACTTGCACAACATGGAGGCCATAAGATGTATAACTTACTATTTTAACGCCTGACTTTGATTTTTGAATTACGCAACGCATAAATGAGTTATTCGAGTTGATGAAAGAAGAGTATATTGCCCAGGTATTATTATCTTAAACTTCCGTTATTTTCTCCAGCACAAACATAGGCTACTTTATCTGTTTAAATTGATATATTATTATTGTTTTACACAGTTATACATTTTGTTGCTGCCCCTACTGCTGCTAACGCGCTGCTGAGTGATACCGCTGGTTAATCCTATTTTTGCTGCTATTCAGTCAAACGTTTAAATGGCCGGCCGTCGCAACGCGCGGCTGACCATATGCTTGTTACAATAATTAAAATTAAAAATTACATTAAAATTAAAAAAATCAACTACTCTTCGTCTTGACGATCTCTATGTAAATATCTTCTAGGTGCTTTAGGTACGGTTTGAACTTCTTCATTATCGCTTAACTCATCCAGTGTATCAAGTAATTCGAGTGCGCGATTATTAGTAGTATTTGTGATCGATAATATCACGTTTAGCTCGGGATCGGAATTTGAGTTATTTGGATTCATATTAAGTTGGAAAAGATTGGTAAATTGAGATGATAGATTGAAATTGTATATTGATATGAAAATATGGATGAAAAAAGAATGAAATATGAAGGTGTTTATATAGAGTTCAAAAGAAAAAAAAATAATCAAAAATATCCGTTAAAGAGCCGTTGGGCTTTTTTTTTAAATGGCCAAATTTCACTATTTACTCCGTCCACAAATATGATTAAAACGCACGAACGGAAAAACGGTAAGCTGGGCGGATGGTTGGGGGGGGCCCTGGGCGGTCCCCTGCCATCGGCGTCCAAGAGGACGCTAGGCTGGGCGTCCCCCAGGACCCAACCGTTGGGACCTCTCTTATAATTTTCATCCTAAATTTTTTAATTTTTCATCGTCAACCTTTTAGTTTTAAATTTTTTTTTTTATTTCGTCATTAAGCCTTTTTTTTGTTTTCTTGCCCCCAACAACGTGAACATAGTCAAATGATACTTTTTTTTTTAAAAGACAAACCTACAATCTACACACGAAATCACTAATTTTTACATCTCACTGCCTCAAGTGAGGCTTGAACCCACAATCTTTTAGTTAGAGGGATCCTCTCATACCGCTAGGCCAATGGCCCTTTGGTTAGTCAAATGATACATGTGAATTGTGATGGCTTAGAAAATGAGTTAAATCTAAGAGACTATTGATAAAATCAACGATGATGCTATGATTATGATTTTATCCGATTGAAGTCACGAAGAAAGTGATAATATTATCCGCATTTTTATATCTTATATCATGCATCAGGATTTAAGATTAATATCTCCAAGTCTATTGTAATTGGATTTGGTGTTTCTAGTGAAGATATAGAGGAATTGGTTTAGCATTCGGTAAGGTCAATTTCCGTTCTCGTATCTTGCTCTTCCAATGGGGATTAATATGAATTTAGTGTCAAGTTGGATTTGGTGTTTCTAGTGAAGATATAGAGGAATTGGTTTCGCATTTGATTGAGATACCAATAAGTGGAAGGAAGTTTACTCGGGTAAGCGATGACGGGACAAAATTTAGTAAATTGGATCGTTTTCTTGTTTCAGATTCTTTACTTAGCAAGTGGCACGACCTCTCCGTCATGCCCTTGGTTAGAAAAGAATCGGACCATTGTCCTCTTCTCCTTAGGGATAAATTAATTGACTTTGGTCCGAAGCCTTTCAAGATTTTCGATGAATGGTTACTTAATGAGGGTATTGATCGGGTGATTCAAACCGGGTGGGATAAGTCTATTCATGGGGTGAAACATGATTGTTGTTTTCGTGACAAACTTAAAAATGTCAAAAGTGAACTAAAGGTTTGGAGTAAAAAGAAGTTCGGGGAACTTGATGCGGAAATTAAATCGTTAAAAAATATTGCAATGAATTGGGAAATCAAAGCGGAAAGTATTAACGGATGAGGTACGGTTGTGTCGGCTTGAGGCTCGGAAAAATTGGATGTCAAAAGAAAAATGCAAGACGAACATGTTGAGACAAAAAGCACGGGTTCGGTGGATTTTAGAGGGTGACAAAAATTCCAAATATTTTCATAAATCTCTAAAAGAAAGTATAATAAGGGTAATATGCGTGGATTAAATATTGATGGATGTTTGATCCGAGGATCCAAAGATGATCAAAGAGTCGGTTTTTGAATACTACATGAACTTGTTTAACACTACTGTGACTCGAAGACCCCAACTCTGTTGCAACTGGGCTGCTAATTCAGATTCCTTCGGTAGGCCTGCTACAAATCCAACAGTTGTTGGGCTCACGGTGGGTAATTCTGGGCCCACGGTACCCCAGCAAAATGGACCTGATCTGGATGCATATGGGCCTGTTTCTGCTTCTGTTTAACATGAGGTTTTATAAAAAAAATTGGTATGTTATTAAGGATGATCTAATGAAAGCTATCGAGGAATATTGGAGTTCGGGTTAAATCTCGAAGGGGTGCAATGCTTCGTTTATCACGCTTGTCCCTAAGAAATCGGATCCTTTATGCTTAGGGGATTATAGACCAATTAGCCTAATTGGGAGTTACTATAAATTGATCTCAAAGCTACTTTCCAATAGGATTCGTCGGGTAATACCAAATCTTGTGGGATACGAACAAAGCCCATTCATCAAAGGGCGTAATATCCTTGATGGTGCTCTCATCGCGAATGAAAACGGTGGACTATTTGAAACATAAAAGGGTTAAAAGCTTGATTTTCATGGTGGATTTTGAGAAGGCGTTTGATAGCCTAAATTGGGACTTTCTCATGGAGATTATGGAAATCATGGGATTTGGTGTGAAATGGAGGAAGTGGATTCTTTCTTGCCTACACTCGGCTTCTATTTCGGCTCTTGTTAATGGGTCACCAACTAACGAATTTAAATTCAAACGTGGGGTTAGGAAAGGTGACCCATTGTCACCTTTTCTTTTTATTTTGGCAGCTGAAGGACTAAATGTGTTGACAAAAAGTGTCGTTGCTAGTAATAGTTTTAAAGGCGTTGAAATTGGTCGGGATAAAATACCAATCTCTCATATCCAATATGCGGATGACACAATCTTCTTCGGGGAATGGAGTATTGATAACATACGAAACCTCATGAAACTCTTATAAAGCTTTGAGTTAACATTGGGCCTCAAGGTGAACTATAATAAAAGCAATCTCTTCAGCATATGTGTTTACAAATGGGAGGTGGAGAACATGGCACAAACATTTTGTTGCAAAGTGGGTTCATTACCCTTTATTTATCTTGGTCTTTCGGTCGGTGGTAGAATGAACAAATTGGTGAGTTGGAATCCGGTGATAGATAAGTTCTCGAAACGCCTCTAGGATTGGAAGGCACGATCGATGTCTTTTGGTGGACGTTTGACGCTTGTGAAATCGGTGTTGAATAGTCTTTCACTGTATTATTTCTCACACTTCGTGCTCCGCCTTGTGTGATAAAAAAACTTGAGTGTGTAAGACGTTCTTTTTTTTTCGGAGGGACGGGTACTAAACATAAAATTTCATGGGTAAAATGGGATGAAACCCTTCTTCCTTTCGAGAAAGGAGGGTTAAACCTCGGTTCTTTGAAAAGTAAAAATTTGGCTTTGATCGGAAAATGGTGGCAGAGGTTTAAAACCGAAACCAACTCTTTGTGGGTCAAGGTTATCTCTAGTATTTACGGGCATGCGGGAGGTCTTAATGTGGATATTCTCAATTCAACTTTTTCATATAATTCGGTGTGGTCTAATATTGTGAAAACGGGGAACCACATCGACTCGCTCGGGGTTGGATTTAGAAGCTCCATTATCAAGCATATTGGTGACGGAGCTTCTACCTCCTTTTGGAATGATGTTTGGCTTGGTGGTGTGTCATTAAAAAACAGGTACAAAAGGCTATTTCGAGTTGAAGCTGTTGCGGATGTCAAGGTTCGAGACAGATCGCATGGGATGGGGAAAAATGGGCTGGACTGTAGCGACCCGACAAAATCGTCATTGTCTGCGCCGTCTACTTAGGTCCCGTTACGTGATCATAAGTCTTTAAAACAACGTTTGACTAAAAGTATGTCGCATTCATTTCAAAAGTAAAGATATTTCAAGGTTTACAAAGTAGTTCGACAACTAGTTACATAACAAAGTTTAAAGTACAATTGAAACATATGCGACACAATTTAAAAGTAGCCAAAAGACGCTCCACGTATGCATGTATACTCGACATCCAAGCAAGTATCAAAAGTAATGAGCGGAAGCATGTATCACAAAACGTTCAAGGACCTGAGAAAAACATAAAAATCTGTCAACGAAAACGTTGGTGAAATCATAGGTTTAAGTAAGTAAGTACAAGTGAACCACAAGATTTGTAACATTGGTATAATAGTAATACATTCCAAAAGTTAATATTCACGAGCACCCAATTATCAATGCTTAACATTCCTTCCATAGAACCCCATCACAATAGTGTTAGAACATACACTGTTTCTCGAAAATATATTCCGTTCGTAAATGGTAGCGAACCGTCTGAATGAGGGTTTGTCAAACCCATAAGGATCCATACCACATAAGTTCTCGCTTACACCCGGCAAGTGTAACTAATGATAATCGAATTGAGGATTTTGTTCTAAACTCGTATGTAGAATGTTTGTTTTCCTGTACTTGTGTTCACTTAGTTAAAAAGTAACGTTTATGTTTTCTCATCCCAATGTAAGTTCAAAAGAGTAAAAGTGGGACTATGATCTCACCTTGATTGTACGTATGTAAAAGTACTTCAACAAGTAAACGTGTGCAAGAATGAATGTTAGTCTTGACCTAAACAAATAGGTTTGTATCAATATCGGTAAACACGGTCGGTCAAAGTGTTCAGTTAGTCCTATAGCTCGTTACGACTCGATTTCAATAGCATGTGAGTCAAGTTGTCACGTTTCATGCAAGATACAAGTATAAAAGCATGTTAGAATGTGAAAGGACCCGTTCATATACATTATAAACGATTCACAATAGTTGATTACATCGCGAGGTATTTGACCTCTATATGATACATTTTACAAACATTGCATTCGTTTTTAAAAGACAAACTTTCTTTACAACGAAGGTTGACGGCATGCACACCATTTCATAATACATCCAACTATAATTGACATAATAATAATCTTGATGAACTCAATGACTCGAATGCAACGTCTTTCAAAATATGCCATGAATGACTCCAAGTAATATCCTTAAAATGAGCTAATGCACAGCGGAAGATTTCTTTAATACCTGAGAATAAACATGCTTTAAAGTGTCAACCAAAAGGTTGGTGAGTTCATAGGTTTATCATAACAATCATTTTAATATATTAATAGACCACAAGATTTCCGTTTATAAATATATGTACACTCGCAAGTGTATAAAAGTATTCTATAAGTTGTAGGCACCCGGTAACAAGCCTTAACGTTCATGTTTTACCCTCTGAAGTACACCAGATCAGGTGTGTTTAAAATAACCTCGAAGTACTAAAGCATCCCATAGTCAGGATGGGGTTTGTCAGGCCCAATAGATCTATCTTTAGGATTCGCGCCTACCGTACATAGACAAGTAGTTTAATGTTACCAAGCTAAGGATATATTTCTGGTTTAAACCCACGTAGAATTAGTTTTAGTATTTGTGCCTATTTCGTAAAACATTTATAAAACAGCGCATGTATTCTCAGCCCAAAAATATATATAAAAAGGGAGTAATGAAACTAACAATACTGTATTTCGTAGTAAAAATACATATAACGTCATTTAACAAGTGCAAGGTTGGCCTCGGATTCACGAACGTATCAATATTGAGATTCAATATTGCAGGAAAGTACGTAGACGCAACGGAGATGATAAACACTAGATTGACCTCACGAGCATACCCATGAACCATACCCATCACCTCCATAGCTATAACCCATAATTTCCTTAGCATCGACTCATTCAAAAAAAGTATTTTGAAATCACTCGGACAGCACTCCGTCATAATATTTTATGTATACTAATAATATCTTGAAATAATACAGAGCAAATATATATATAAATCAATTGAGAGAGTTTAGAGAAATATATTTTCAAGTTTCTATGAAATAATGAAACCTATTGAATTCTATTTATAATAGATTTTTGAATTATTAAAGTGAATTATTAAAGTATGAATTATTAAAGTGAATTATTAAAGTATGAATTATTAAAGTGAATTATTAAAGTATGAATTATTAAAGTTAAAGTAAAGTAAAAGTAAAGTAAGGTAAAGTTAAAGTATAGTAAAAGTATAAAAACTATGTATGTATAATACGCGTATAAATATATACAATATTAATTTAAATCGTTATATATATATATATATATATATATATATATATATATATATATATATTTAATGAAATAAAATGTAAATATCGTTATATTTATTATACTGGTTAAGTAATGAGTTGTCAAAAGTGATTCGAGATATTTATAAAAGTTATATACGTTTTAATAATAAAGTTCTTTTTAAACTGAAAACGTCTTTGTACGTTTGAAAATAGATTAATAGAATATTATGGAAACCAATTCTCCACTAACTTTTGTCTAACTTTCGTAAATGACACTTTTTGTTTTTATTTATAAATAGCTTTACAAATTATTCTGAATATCGTTAAGAGGAATAGATTTTCTCAAATCATAGTGGACCTCTCAACAGAGACTTGTAATCGTAATTCAATGTTTCTGATAATTCAATCATTTAATATTTTTTTTTAATTTCGTCAAAAATCATATTGAAACAAATACGTTCGTGTAAAGTATTATACGTTTAATACTTTATTAATATTCTCAAGTTATAATATATATATACATATACATATCTATTTATATATAACGGTTCGTGAATCGTCGAAATTTGGTCGAGGTTATAATGAATGTATGAACACAGTTTAAAATTCTTGAGATTTAACTTAACAAACTTTGCTTATCGTGTCGAAATAATATAAAGATTAAAGTTTAAATTTGGTCGGAAATTTTCGGGTCGTCACAGTACCTACCCGTTAAAGAAATTTCGTCCCCGAAATTTGATAGAGGTCGTCATGACTAACAATGAGAATGTTATTATAACGATTATAGAGTTTTATCATGTTCAAGAAGAATGGATAAAATAATTCAATTACTCGAAACGTGTGAGTGAAGTTATCGTAAATGAATGAAATAAGATAATAGTGATTCGTAGTATCTTTTGACGTCATCAGGATTGATCTCCGAAAAGAAAATCTTTGTAATCTATATTGGATTTGATTATTCGGTGATTAAGGAAATTATGATCCTCTTCGAATTAATGCGATAATCCATTTTAATTTCTCTGTCGGATATTTCACTATAAATTCACCTCATTTGTTTTCTTACAACTCACACCTTCTCAACTCATATTTTAAAGTATTTGTCAATATGCTTCATCCAGTGCTGATTCTTGATATACTCCTCACTTTCATATCTGTCGCTCTTCTTTTTCATCTGCCTCCGGAAGAATCTATTTACTTCTACTATACTCTTGGTTTTATAGTGTTTTTAGTTCTCCCGTGTCTTTATATTGCTATATGCATTGATATATACGGTTTGTGATTTCTGGGTTGTTGTTGGGTTTTATATCTTCCCTTATATTTCAAAGTCCTTGCTTCTTCTATAATCATTGTCATCCACAGTTAATGCTCTCTTCTATTTGCTATGATTTATACTCCCATTTCTAGTTTGGAGCTTTGTCCTTTCGTTTCTTCTTCTTGCGATTAAGCACCGCTTGTAATGGTCCAGAATTCGCAGATATAAATTTCGGAATGAACATTGTTAATGTTCTAGGAAGGAAATCGTAATGGCACGATCTTGACTTGTCAAATTACCAGAATACCTCGGAAAAAGCCGAATTATCAAGAAATATTTTCTTGATATTTAGAGATCAAAGAGAATACAAGAGTCGTGTAACATAGCACATGATGACGTTATGATCTGTGAATCATCATGTTCCATTTAGAAACTCAGCATGAATTACTGTAATATAATCACGTTGATCAAGTGTCATTATATTATACTAACTCATGCTTCAGCTCTCAACACTTCTTCAAGAATATTCCTATTTTAAACTCGATTGTTTCAGAATTTAGAAACTAAAATAGTTTCTTTTATGATATAATACAGATAGCGCGAAGAGGTAAATGATTTCAGATAAGAATAATTATAAAAATATCTTCAGAAGTATGGATGATATTTATAATGAAAGATACGATGATATCTTAGAATGTCTAATATCAGAGGATGATGAAGGATATTGTCCGCAGGGGTTTAGAGTCAGGAGCAAGGTATTCGTTAATGACTTCAGCAAGTACTGAATCATTTGGATTCTTTGAAGGTAGGTTCAGCCTTTGTGATTTGTCCACAGCCTCCTTCATACTTTTGCTCAATCCGTTTTCCAGTTCCAAAGCTTCTCTTTTACTGAGCTTTGCCAATATACTATCCTTTATCATCCAACTTTTTACTGTTAAGGTCGTTTACAGTTTTTGCTGCTTCATCGGCATTTTTCAAAATTTCGAGAACTGGTTCGCAGTTTAGGGTGTTTTTCAGAAATTTCTCATTCAAAGAATGTAAGTCTTGGAGGTAGACGTTGTGTGTATATGTAATTGTTGATGTAGACATGCTGCGAGGTTTCAAAATACTGATTGCTGATTCTCAATCATTGGTATGGCAATTCTTGTTATAAGGTACGAATGAGTATATGATAGGGTTTCGATAATTATAATGATTTTTTTTTTTTGGAAAGTCAAAGATCAGTGAAGTTGTTGGTAAGTTTATTGCTAATGTGGTGAATATAAACGATTCCCCGGTAACGTTGGCGAAAGGGCAACGTATCTATCGAGGTTATAATAAGACTTTTGATTGAGAAGTCGAAGTTGACTTGCTGGAGCTGTGACAAAACTGTCTATTTTGAAACGGAATTGAAAAGTTATTTTAGCTAGTAAATGCCAAAGGGTCTAACACGGATACGTGTCGAACTATGACTTGGGTTTTGAGAGTTTTTCAGGTGTATAACTGTGGGTAACATGTGGTTGGATCATCATCTCGATTGTTCCTTAGTTGAAGTGTCTTCAGGAATTTCGAAGGGTTTGAGCACATATTGTAATCGTTAATACATATGATGTTCTAACACAGTTTTGAAGTCAAAGTATAGCTTTGAAAGATATAGGAATCTAAGAGAGATGATACTGGTTATATTTCGAATTGAATTATGCGATTTCAAAATCAGAATATGTAATTGAATTTGAATGAGTATGATTTTTTTGATTTATATGAAAGAATGGATATTGTTGTGAAAGTAGGGAGTATAGTTGATGATTGCTGAATCAGTTTCGAAAAATGTAATATATTAATTGTGAATTTATATATCTCTCGGGTATTACCTACCCGTTAAAAAAAATTTCACAATTAATATTTTGTACAAAAGAAGTTTATTACATTCTTTATGAAAATATATGTGTATATTTTCTTTAGATGTAATATAGATTTAATGAGTTAATATTAAATTAATCTCATTTGTTTTATGATTGGAACTAGAATTGAGTAATCCCTAAAACTTTATAAATTGCATAAGTATTTCTTCAATAATATTGAAATTATGAATCATTACTTTGTTATTTGTTGGTTTTCGTGAAATTCTTGTGAACTTCGCAAGGTACGAATGATGTTATTTGAAAAGTTTCGAGTACATCGATGATGAAAGTGTAAAATCAAATATATATTCGAATAATACACTTGATTTATTATGAATTGGATTTTTATTGAATTGAGACAGAGATTGTAATTAACGATGGTTAAGTTGCGGACGAAGGACGTACATTATTGCATATTTGTAATATGAATTAACTGAGTAGTTAAGATTCACACATAATAGCTTAGTACGGGAAGATTTATTATGGTTTAAAAATTTATACATATAAAAATATACATATAAATCTTTCGATTGGAAATGAGTTAATACTTCATAACTCGTTGATACAATATATTTGTTGTTGATTCGTAATGATGTCCACAATGATTCTTGAACTGACAGAGTTTGTGATGTTACAGGTGCTGTTGATTCTGACGATACTGACGGCACTGACTGTGTTGATGATGCTACGATCCTGTTGATGCTGTTGGTAAAACAATTCTAGCTTGTAAATCGTACACCATTTTTGATCAAAGTTTCTACTCTACCATCTCCGTTCACTCATCCGATTTACGGTCAGAATTAAATAATCTCTAAGATTTTGGAGATTACATAACTGCCGCAGAGATATCCCTTCAATGAAGTTTATGAATTAATACTTCATCGTTTGTTGTTGTTGATATTCCTGGATATTTACAGGGCGTATGACGTTGATGTTTGAGATACAGATTGTGATGTTGCGGTGTGGGATGTGGATGTTGTTGTTGGTGGTGGTGATGGTACTGTTGGTGTTGCTGATGGTGGTACTGTTTATGCTGCTGGTGTTTGTAACCTTTGCACCATATTCTCCAAAGCCACTACCCGAGCGCGAAGCTCGTTGACTTCTTCTATTACACCGGGGTGATTGTTGGTTCGGACGAGCGGATAAATAAAATCTAGAATTTGGTGTAGTATGTAATCGTGACGAGATACTCTAGAAATAAGAGAGAAAATGGTGTTTCGGATAGGTTCGCCGGTAAGTGCTTCAGGTTCTTTGCCAAGAGGGCAATGTGGTGGATGGAAGGGATCACCTTCTTCTTGTCTCCAATGATTAAGGAGGCTACGAACCCATCCCCAATTCATCCAGAATAGATGATGACTAATTGGTTGATCCATTCCGGTCACACTACTTTCGGAACTTGAGTGGGATTCCATTTCGGAATCCGAGGGACTTGAACTAATGACGAATTCCATTTCGTACGATTGAATAAAGAATTTTTCGATATGAAATGATTTTCCGGCTATCGGGTGGTATTCTAATTATATAGAGCAAAAGGTTTCGTAGATTACGGAGGAATTTACAGAATATGTCAGGCAAAGTTTACAGTAACAGATACGCTAAGATATGAATTAGCAGATACGCTAAGATATGAATTTTTTCTATACACTATTCATGCAATCAATGCAATAAGATGTGTCTAGACTAAGAATGATAAGCAGGTAATTTCCGACAAAAATGATGAGCAAAACTTTTGACATGCAGACACGGTCGAAATCCAGACTCACTAATGCATCCTAACGACTATCAGTTAGACACACTAATGCAGACCTGGTTCGCTAAGACCACCGCTCTGATACCAACTGAAAGGACCCGTTCATATACATTATAAACGATTCACAATAGTTGATTACATCGCTAGGTATTTGACCTCTATATGATACATTTTACAAACATTGCAATCGTTTTTAAAAGACAAACTTTCTTTACAACGAAGGTTGACGGCATGCACACCATTTCATAATACATTCAACTATAATTGACATGATAATAATCTTGATGAACTCAATGACTCGAATGCAACGTCTTTCAAAATATGCCATGAATGACTCCAAGTAATATCCTTAAAATGAGCTAATGCACAGCGGAAGATTTCTTTAATACCTGAGAATAAACATGCCTTAAAGTGTCAACCAAAAGGTTGGTGAGTTCATAGGTTTATCATAACAATCATTTCAATATATTAATAGACCACAAGATTTCCGTTTATAAATATATGTACACTCGCAAGTGTATAAAAGTATTCTATAAGTTGTAGGCACCCGGTAAAAAACCTTAACGTTCATGTTTTATCCTCTGAAGTACACCAGATCAGGTGTGTTTAAAATAACCTCGAAGTACTAAAGCATCTCATAGTCAGGATGGGGTTTGTCAGGCCCAATAGATCTATCTTTAGGATTCGCGCCTACCGTACATAGACAAGTAGTTTAATGTTACCAAGCTAAGGGTATATTTCTGGTTTAAACCCACGTAGAATTAGTTTTAGTACTTGTGCCTATTTCGTAAAACATTTATAAAACAGCGCATGTATTCTCGGCCCAAAAATATATATAAAAAGGGAGTAATGAAACTCACAATACTGTATTTCGTAGTAAAAATACATATAACGTCATTTAACAAGTGCAAGGTTGGCCTCGGATTCACGAACGTATCAATATTGAGATTCAATATTGCAGGAAAGTACGTAGACGCAACGGAGATGATAAACACTAGATTGACCTCACGAGCATACCCATGAACCATACCCATCACCTCCATAGCTATAACCCATAATTTCCTTAGCTTCGACTCATTCAAAAAACTATTTTGAAATCACTCAGACAGCACTCCGTCGTAATATTTTATGTATACTAATAATATCTTGAAATAATACAGAGCAAATATATATATATATATATATATATATATATATATATATATATATATATATATATATATATATATATATATATATATATATATATATATATATATATCGATTGAGAGAGTTTAAAGAAATATATTTTCAAGTTTCTATGAAATAATGAAACCTATTGAATTCTATTTATAATAGATTTTTGAATTATTAAAGTGAATTATTAAAGTATGAATTATTAAAGTGAATTATTAAAGTATGAATTATTAAAGTGAATTATTAAAGTATGAATTATTAAAGTGAATTATTAAAGTATGAATTATTAAAGTTAAAGTAAAGTAAAAGTAAAGTAAAGGTAAAGTTAAAGTATAGTAAAAGTATAAAAACTATGTATGTATAATACGCGTATAAATATATATAATATTAATTTAAATCGTTATATATATATATTTAATGAAATAAATGTAAATATCGTTATATTTATTATACTGGTTAAGTAATGAGTTGTCAAAAGTGATTCTAGATATTTATAAAAGTTGTATACGTTTTAATAATAAAGTTCTTTTTAAACTGAAAACGTCTTTGTACGTTTGAAAATAGATTAATAGAATATTATGGAAACCAATTCTCCACTAACTTTTGTCTAACTTTCGTAAATGACACTTTTTTATTATTTATAAATAGCTTTACAAATTATTCTGAATATCGTTAACAGGAATAGATTTTCTCAAATCATAGTGGACCTCTCAACAGAGACTTGTAATCATAATTCAATGTTTCTGATAATTCAATCATTTAATATATTTTTTTTAATTTCGTCGAAAATTATATTGAAACAAATACGTTCGTGTAAAGTATTATACGTTTAATACTTTATTAATATTCTCAAGTTATAATATATATATACATATACATATCTATTTATATATAACGGTTCGTGAATCGTCGGAATTTGGTCGAGGTTATAATGAATGTATGAACACAGTTTAAAATTCTTGAGATTTAACTTAACAAACTTTGCTTATCGTGTCAAAATAATATAAAGATTAAAGTTTAAATTTGGTCGGAAATTTCCGGGTCGTCACAGAATGATTGCACAAACATTTGGTTAAGTTTGATTAAAAGTCAATTTTGGTCGGGTCAAAGTCAACGAAAAAGTCAACACGTTCGGGTCAGGTCCCGAACTATTTTTCTGACGTTTTTAATCATATATGAGCATGTTAGAACAAGTTACATGTGAATCGGAGGTCCATAGCATGGCAAACATTTTTCGTAAAAATGACCAAACTAAACAGAATCTGGTAGTGTATCTGGACGGCGTCCAGATTTGCTGGACGGTGTCCAGCATTGAAGGCCTGGACGGCGTCCAATAATCTGGACGGCGCCCAAATCTGTATCCAGACCCTGATTTGCTGCAACAAAGAAATGCACGAACCAAAACTCAAACAATCCCAATTTATGACCCGCAAACAATCAAAACATGTATCTTATATGATCGGGAAGGTATTTTGACGAGGAAAACAACTAAACACATTTCAACAAACAAATCAATACTTGCAACTACCCAAATCACATTCAATGCTCATCATTTAATGCATTCAAGTTCATAAATGCAATTCAATGATTCGGGCAACCAATTTACACGAATGATATGCCGTTTCGAAGATAATTAAACATACAATACAACTAAACACTTACTAATAACATCTCATGTTATTCAAAGCATCAAAGGTTCATTTCAAGTTCATCAAACTCTAACCCAAATCCACCAAAATCAATAATCAAGTTTATGAAGTTTTCTAAAGCAAACTACACATCAAATTGGAGCTAGTGATACAAGGAACACATTTAATACTTGCACTTTATCATAACAACAACATTAAATCATCCAAAACTCAAAATCAAACACACACTTTTCATGTTCATACTAGTTACACTAAAACAACGAGATCGAGCATATAAATCATATATTTATGTTAGACTTGAGCCATAGACACTAATTAACAACTTTATAAGTTAAAAACATCAAGAACACAAAATCTAGTGATTTTAGAAAGTTACCCAAATGTAATGAAATCGGTATGGAATCGAAGAGGAAGTTGCAAGGATTCCGAATATATAATTTGTTTGGATTGTTGCTCGCTCGATTTGAAATAGATGGTGATTCTTTGTTTGGGGTGTTGAGAGAAAAAGAAGGAAGTAGTAAAGATGGAGATGATGAAATGAGTGGAGGAGGTTGAAGGTTTGACTAGTTGACCTAGTCAAATCTTTGGCCTCTTGGCAAGTTTAGTCCCTCTAGTTTCATTCAGGTGCGTGAATTACCTAAACGAGATAATTTAAAACGCGTATCAATGAACGGTGTTATAAACATATAACGGACTTTAAAATAGTTAAACGGAAAGTAAACGGAAAAAGGCGGGATGTTACATTACCTACTCCTTAAAAGAAATTTCGTCCCGAAATTTAAGTAGGCGTAGTAGTCGTTGTTTCTTCCTCAGGATTTTGCGTTTCTGAATTCGCTAATAGATGAGGATACTTCCTTTGCATTTGATCTTGTCTTTCCCAAGTAAACTCGGGTCCCCTTTTGGCTCTCCAACGGACCTTGACAATTGGGATTCGGCTTTGTTTTAACGTTTTGACGGCGGTGTCCACAATTTCAAGCGGTTCCTCCACAAAATGAAGTTTGTCATCAATAGTAAGCTCCTCGAGAGGAATGACGATATCGGGTTCGGCAAGGCACTTTTTCAAGTTAGATACATGGAAAGTAGGATGAACGGAGCTCAATTGAGGTGGAAGATCTAAACGATAAGCAACGGTTCCGACACGCTCCAAGATTTCGAAAGGACCAATATACCGCGGATTTAGCTTACCACGTTTCCCGAAACGGATTACACCTTTCCAAGGTGCGACTTTTAACATTACATGATCACCGACTTGAAATTCGAGGTCGTTGCGTCGTTTGTCGGTATAGCTCTTTTGACGGCTCCGGGCCGTCCAAAGCCTATCTCGGATTTAAACGATCTTCTCGGTTGTTTCATAAATGAGTTCGGGTCTGGTGATTTGTGTGTCGCCTACTTCGGCCCAACAAAGAGGTGAATGACATTTTCGGCCATATAAAGCTTCGAATGGTGCGGTGTTAATACTCGCGTGATAACTGTTGTTGTAAGAGAATTCGGAGAGAGGCAAGTGCTTATCCCAAGCTTTTCCAAAGTCGATAACGCAAGCTCGTAACATGTCTTTCAAAGTTTGAATTGTGCGTTCGCTTTGTCCGTCGGTTTGTGGATGATATGCGGTGCTCATGGCTAAACGCGTTCCCAATGCTTCTTGTAAAGTACGCCAAAATCTAGAAACAAAACGGCCATCTTGGTCGGAGATAATCGATAAGGGTACACCGTGTCGGGCTACGATTTCTTTAATGTAAAATTGTGCGAGTTTCTCCATGTTGTCGATTTTCTTCATGGCTAGGAAGTGCGCAGATTTGGTGAGACGGTCAACAATAACCCAAATAGTATCATAACCGCCAACCGTCTTGGGTAGTTTGGTGATAAAATCCATCGTTATCCTTTCCCACTTTCATTGCGGGATTTCGGGTTGTTGAAGTAGTCCGGACGGTCTTTGATGTTCGGCTTTGAATTTGGAGCAAGTTAGGCACTTTCCAACATAAGTAGCAACGTCCCTTTTAATGTTTGACCACCAATATTGTTCCTTGAGATCGTGATGCATCTTATTGGCACCGGGGTGAATCGAATACCTTGACTTATGGGCTTCATCTAAAATAAGGCTCCGCAAGTCCCCATAACTAGGTACCCAAATTCTTCCGGTGAAATATCAGAGTCCGATTTCTTTAACTTCGAATCGAGAGGTGAGGACGTTCAAGTGTTCGAGAGAGATGTTTTCATCCTTGAGAGCCTCTTCTTGGGCTACACGAATTTGACTATTGAGGTTGGTGTGAATGGTGATGTTTAAAGCTCGGACACGAAAAGACACCGCCCTTTCCTTTCGACTTAGGGCGTCGGCTACTACGTTTGCCTTCCCGGGATGGTAATGAAGCTCACAATCATAATCGTTTAAAGTTTCAATCCACCGTCGTTGTCTCATGTTTAGTTGCTTTTGATCGAAGATGTGTTGGAGGCTTTTGTTGTAGTGACCCGAACTTTTCCATGTTTATATATTTATATATATATTAAATGAAATTGTTATTTACATGATTAAGTGTTTCCAACATGTTAAGCAATCAAACTTGTTAAGACTTGATTAAATGAAATAAGTTTCATATAGACAATTGATCACCCAAGTTGACCGGCGATTCACGAACGTTACAAATTTGTAAAAACTACATGTTGTGGTATATATAGACATATATATATATATGATTGACATGAGATTATGATGAGTAAGTATCTCACTAAGTATATTAACAATGTGTGATATACATAAGAAATGAGATTACTAAGTTAAGAAACTCGAAATGATATATATAACGATTATCGTTATGATAACGTCTACTAAATACATATGTATCATATTAAGATATTGATACACTTTATTTAACATGATAAAATAATATTTAAATATATCATTAAGGGTGTTAACAATGAACTACATATGTAAAAACAAGACTACTAACTTAATGATTTCGAAACGAGACATATATGTAACGATTATCGTTGTAACGAAATTTAAATGTATATATATCATATTAAGATATATTAATATATCATAATATCATGATAATATAATAATTTAACATCTCATTAGATATACTAAATATTGGGTTAACAACATTTAACAAGATCGTTAACTTAAAGGTTTCAAATCAACATTTACATGTAACGACTAATGATGACTTAACGACTCAGTTAATATGTATATACATGTAGTGTTTTAATATGTATTCATACACTTTTGAAAGACTTCAAGACACTTATCAAAATACTTCTACTTAACAAAAATGCTTACAATTACATCCTCGTTCAGTTTCATCAACAATTCTACTCGTATGCACATGTATTCGTACTCGTACAATACACAGCTTTTAGATGTATGTACTATTGGTATATACACTCCAATGATCAGCTCTTAGCAGCCCATGTGAGTCACCTAACACATGTGGGAACCATCATTTGGCAACTAGCATGAAATATCTTATAAAATTACAAAAAAATGAGTAATCATTCATGACTTATTTACATGAAAACAAAATTACACATCCTTTATATCTAATCCATATACCGACGGCCAAAAACACCTACAAACACTTTCATTATTCAATTTTGTTCATCTAAGTGATCTCTCTCAAGTTCTATCTTCAAGTTCTAAGTGTTCTTCATAAATTCCATAAGTTTAGTTTCATAAAAATCAAGAATACTTCCAAGTTTGCTAGCTTACTTCCAATCTTGTGAAGTGATCATCCAACCTCAAGAAATCTTTCTTATTTACAGTAAGATATCTTTCTAATACAAGGTAATACTCATATTCAAACTTTGATTCAATTTCTATAACTATAACAATCTTATTTCGAGTGAAAATCTTACTTGAACTGTTTTCGTGTCATGATTCTGCTTCAAGAACTTTCAAGCCATCCAAGGATCCTTTGAAGCTAGATCTATTTTTCTCATTTCCAGTAGCTTTATCCAGAAAATTTGAGGTAGTAATGATGTTCATAACATCATTCGATTCATACATATAAAGCTATCTTATTCGAAGGTTTAAACTTGTAATCACTAGAACATAATTTAGTTAATTCTAAACTAACTTGACTTTTAAAATCAACTAAACACATGTTCTATATCTATATGATATGCTAACTTAATGATTTAAAACCTGGAAACACGAAGAACACTGTAAAACCGGACATACAGTAGTAACACCGCGGGCTGTTTTGGGTTAGTTAATTAAAAACTATGATAAACTTTGATTTAAATGTTGTTCTTCTGGGAAAATGATTTTCCTTATGAACATGAAACTATATCCAAAAAACATGGTTAAACTCAAAGTGGAAGTATGTTTTCTAAAATGGTCATCTAGACGTCGTTCTTTCGACTGAAATGATTACCTTTACAAAAACGACTTGTAACTTATATTTCCGACTATAAACCTATACTTTTTCTGTTTAGATTCATAAAATAGAGTTCAATATGAAACCATAGCAATTTGATTCACTCAAAACGGATTTAAAATGAAGAAGTTATGGGTAAAACAAGATTGGATAATTTTTCTTGTTGTAGCAACGTGAAAATTGGTAACAAATCTATATTAATCATATCCTAGCTAACTTATATTGTATTATACATGTATTCTAATATATTATGTAATCTTGGGATACCATAGACACGTATGCAAATGTTTTGACATATCATATCGACCCATGTGTATATATTATTTGGAACAACCATAGACACTCTATATGCAGTAATGTGGGAGTTAGCTATACAGGGTTGAGGTTGATTCCAAAAATATATATACTTTGAGTTGTGATCTAGCCTGAGACGTGTATACACTGGGTTGTGGATTGATTCAAGATAATATATATCAATTGTTTTCTGTACATCTAACGTTGGACAACTAGTTGTAGGTTACTAACGAGGACAGCTGACTTAATGAACTTAAAACATCAAAATGTATTAAAAGTGTTGTAAATATATTTTGAACTTACTTTGATATATATGTACATATTTGTTATAGGTTCATGAATCGACCAGTGGCCAAGTCTTACTTTCCGACGAAGTAAAAATCTGTGAAAGTGAGTTATAGTCCCACTTTTAAAATCTAATATTTTTGGGATGAGAATACATGCAGGTTTTATAAATGATTTAAAAAATAGACACAAGTACGTGAAACTACATTCTATGGTTGAATTATCGAAATCGAATATGCCCCTTTTTATTAAGTCCGGTAATCTAAGAATTAGGGAACAGACACCCTAATTGACGCGAATCCTAAAGATAGATCTATTGGGCCTAACAAATCCCATCCAAAGTACCGGATGCTTTAGTACTTTGAAATTTATATCATATCCGAAGGGTGTCCCGGAATGATGGGGATATTCTTATATATGCATCTTGTTAATGTCGGTTACCAGGTGTTCACCATATGAATGATTTTTATCTCTATGTATGGGATGTATATTGAAATATGAAATCTTGTGGTCTATTGTTACGATTTGATATATATAGGTTAAACCTATAACTCACCAATATTTTTTTGTTGACGTTTTAAGCATGTTTATTCTCAGGTGATTATTAAGAGCTTTCGTTGTCGCATACTTAATTAAGGACAAGATTTGGAGTCCATGCTTGTATGATATTGTGTAAAAACTGCATTCAAGAAACTTATTTCGTTGTAACATATTTGTATTGTAAACCATTATGTAATAGTCGTGTGTAAACAGGATATTTTAGATTATCATTATTTGATAATCTACGTAAAGCTTTTTAAACCTTTATTGATGAAATAAAGGTTATGGTTTGTTTTAAAATGAATGCAGTCTTTGAAAAATGTCTCATATAGAGGTCAAAACATCGCAACGAAATCAATTAATATGGAACGTTTTTAATCAATAAGAACGGGACATTTCAGTTGGTATCCGAGCGTTGGTCTTAGAGAACCAGAATTTTACATTAGTGTGTCTTATCGAGTTTGTTAGGATGCATTAGTGAGTCTAGACTTCGACCGTGTTTACTTGAAAAATGATTGCTTAACAAATTTTGTTGGAAACTATATACTTTTAACATGTGAATATTATGTGATATATTAATCTCTTAACGCGTTTGATATTATGTGATAGATGTCTACCTCTAGAACAAGTCCCATTGACTCACCTAATAATAATGAAGAGTCAAATGTAAATTGGAATGATTCGTGGACTGATTCACAAGTTCCCGAAGAGGAATCGGAAGAAGAGTCGGAACCGGAAGAAGAAATAGAACCAGTGGGGGAATAATAAAACGGTTAAGTAGAAGAAAATCCTCAACCAACCGACCAAAGTTAATTATGGTCAATGGTGTTTCTGCCAAGGAAGCAAAGTATTGGGAGGATTACCAATTCTCCGATGAATCGGATCCCGACAAGGATTCCGATGATGTTATAGAAATTACCCCAACACAATTTAATAAGGCAAAAGAGAACAATAAGGGAAAGGGCATAAAAATAGAGAAATTTGATTCCAAACCCGATGAACTTTATATGTATCGTCAACACCCGTATTTCTTAAGTTGTGACAATAACCCGGGAACCTCTAAACCACCAGGTTTTTCTAAAACAATGTGGAAAACGACTGCTCGTATTAGGGGAACATCATATATCCCTAGAAACTTGGCAAAACGAACCAAAACTAAAGAAGAAGAAGAAACGAGCGAGTCGGAATAAGATAGTTGTATTCGTGTGGTGTAATATATGTAATATAGTGTGCTTATGCTTTATGATATATGTAAAAATTGCTTGTATTAATAAGTATTTTTTTTATGAATCTAACTCTTGTCTATTTTACAGTATAAAAACACAAAATGGATAGACAACCCAATATTTTAAGAGACCTACCCGGAGACATGATTGATGAAATCTTGTCTAGAGTCGGTCAGAATTCCTCGGCACAACTATTTAAGGCGAGATCAGTTTGTAAGACATTCGAAGAACGTTCCAAGAATGCCTTGGTTTATAAAAGGCTTTCGTTCAAAAGATGGGGGATATCACATTGGGAAATTCATAAGTTACGATGTATTTACTTTGACGCATATATTGCGGGGAACCCAAATGCTATTTTACGCAACGGGTTAAGAAATTATTTTGACTCAATATATCCGAATATAGGACTTCGTGATTTAGAAAAAGCGGCTAACATGCAACATAAAGAAGCATGTTATGCTTACGGGTTAGTAATGTTCGCTTCTCACCAAAGTGAGAACAAGAACATCGGGCTACAACTATTAAACAAAACATTCCCACAAGTGACGGAGTCGGTAATTGGGGTAAGAAATGAGGTTTTTAGGTTATTACGAGACTGTTGGTCATTACGTAACCTTCATCCTTTTGACGACGTTACAACACATTGTCTTACTATCGGTCACAATGGTTATGTTCCACAAAACCAAGGATGGGAAGTGGTATTAGTAAAACCAGAATGCATGACTTGTTTATGGACGTATGAATTACGTGTCTTTATTGCCTTTGCTGAACGCCTTATTTATTAACTAGAATTATCTTCACAACTACTTTGTATCAAAGTTTTACGTGCTATATTTCATGCTATATGTAAAATAGCGGTATTGTAAGTTTGCAAGTTATTGTATAAAGGCTTGAATATGATATATTTTTTTGTTTTTTTTGTTTTTGTTTTTGTGATTAGTTTTTCATATAGAATTGTAGTAGTTGAAATGGTATGTTAGCTACTAATTATGAACTTAACGGGTAGGTACTACCCGAATTAAAGAGTATAAAACGCTAATATGAAGAAAGAGCTTTTATAAATAAGTTCATATTAGGCTACGAAATACTATTGACTACTCTTGATATTCTATATGATTAACTCGTTTCATTTGACTATTTTGAAGGAAATGGCACCGACTACTCGACACACCTTGAATATGAGCGAAGAGGAATTTCGTGTCTTTCTTGCTTCAAACATAGCCGCAGTACAGGCTGCGCTACATACCAACAATAACCTTGGATCTAGCAGTACAGGAAATCGTGTAGGATGCGCCTATAAAGAATTCACTGCCTGCAAACCTTTGGAATTTGATGGAACCGAAGGACCGATCGGATTGAAACGGTGGACCGAGAAGGTCGAATCGGTGTTTGCCATAAGTAAGTGTACTGAAGAGGACAAAGTGAAGTACTCTACGCATACCTTCACAGGTTCTGCGTTAACATGGTGGAATACCTATCTAGAGCAAGTGGGAGAAGATGATGCTTACGCACTATCGTGGTCAGCATTCAAGCACTTGATGAACGATAAGTACCGTCCCAGAACAGAGGTCAATAAGCTCAAGACAGAATTTAGAGAGTTACGAACCCAAGGATTTGATATTACCACGTACGAAAGACGATTCACAGAATTGTGCCTATTGTGTCCGGGAGCGTTCGAAGATGAGGAAGAGAAGATCGACGCGTTTGTGAAAGGATTACCGGAAAGAATCCAAGAAGATATAAGTTCACACGAGCCCGCCTCCATACAATAGGCATGTAGAATGGCTCACAAACTAGTGAACCAGATTGAAGAAAGAATTAAAGAACAGACTGCTGAAGAGGCCAATGTGAAGCAAGTCAAAAGAAAGTGAGAGGAAAACGGTGATAAGAATCACCAATACAACAACAACAGCAATTACAACAATAATCGCAACAACTATCCCAACAATCGCAACATCAATCGCAACTACAACAAACGGCCCAACAACAACAACAACAACAACAACAACAACAGCAACTACAACAATCATCCCAACAACAATAATAACCGCAACAACAACAACAATCAGAAGCAGCTATGCCAAAGGTGTGAAAAGTATCACTCGGGGTTCTACACCAAATTTTGCAACAAGTGTAAAAGAAATGGTCATAGCGCGACGAAGTGTGAGGTCTACGGACCAGGGGTTAACAGAACGAAAGGAACAAATAGTGTCGGAACGAGTAATGGCGGAGCAAGTAGTGTCGGAGCAAGTTATGCCAATGTAGTTTGTTATAAATGTGGAAAACTGGGCCACATTATTAGAAATTGCCCGAACCAGGAGAACACGAATGGACAAGGCCGTGGAAGAGTTTTCAATATTAATGCGGCAGAGGCACAGGAAGACCCGGAGCTTGTTACGGGTACGTTTCTTATTGACAATAAATCTTCTTACATTTTATTTGATTCGGGTGCGCATAGAAGCTATATGAGTAGAGATTTTTGTGCTAAATTAAGTTGTCCATTGACGCCGTTGGATAGTAAATTTTTACTAGAATTAGCAAACGGTAAATTAATTTCAGCAGATTATATATGCCGGAATCGAGAAATTAAACTGGGTAGCGAAATATTTAAGATCGATTTGATACCAGTAGAGTTAGGGAGTTTTGATGTAATAGTTGGCATGGACTGGCTGAAGAAGGTGAAAGCAGAGATTGTATGTTATAAAAATGCAATTCGCATTGTACGAGAAGAAGGAGAACCCTTAATGGTGTACGGAGAAAAGGGCAACACGAAGCTACATCTTATTAGTAATTTGAAGGCACAAAAACTAATAAGAAAAGGTTGCTATGCTGTTCTAGCACACGTCGAGAAAGTACAAACTGAAGAAAAGAGCATCAATGATGTTCCCGTGGCAAAAGAATTTCCCGATGTATTTCCGAAAGAATTACCGGGATTACCCCCACATCGATCCGTTGAATTTGAAATAGATCTTGTACCAGGAGTTGCACCAATAGCTCGTGCTCCTTATAGACTCGCACCCAGCGAGATGAAAGAACTGCAAAGCCAACTGCAAGAACTATTAGAACGTGGTTTCATTCGACCAAGCACATCACCATGGGGAGCTCCTGTTTTGTTTGTCAAGAAGAAGGATGGTACATTTAGGTTGTGTATTGACTACAGAGAGTTGAACAAACTTACCATCAAAAACCATTATCCACTGCCGAGAATTGACGACTTATTTGATCAACTACAAGGCTCGTCGGTTTATTCAAAGATTGACTTACGTTCCGGGTATCATCAAATGCGGGTGAAAGAAGATGATATTCCAAAGACTGCTTTCAGAACACGTTACGGTCATTACGAGTTTATGGTCATGCCGTTTGGTTTAACTAATGCACCAGCTGTGTTCATGGACCTTATGAACCGAGTATGTGGACCATACCTTGACAAGTTTGTCATTGTTTTCATTGATGACATACTTATTTACTCAAAGAATGACCAAGAACACGGTGAACATTTGAGAAACATGTTAGAAGTATTGAGGAAGGAAGCATTGTACGCTAAGTTTTCAAAGTGTGCATTTTGGTTGGAAGAAGTTCAATTCCTCGGTCACATAGTGAACAAAGAAGGTATTAAGGTGGATCCGGCAAAGATAGAAACTGTTGAAAAGTGGGAAACCCCGAAAACTCCGAAACACATACGCCAGTTTTTAGGACTAGCTGGTTACTACAGAAGGTTCATCCAAGACTTTTCCAGAATAGCAAAATCCTTGACTGCATTAACGCATAAAGGGAAGAAATTTGAATGGAAGGATGAACAAGAGAAAGCATTTCAGTTATTGAAGAAAAAACTAACTACGGCACCTATATTGTCATTGCCTGAAGGGAATGATGATTTTGTGATTTATTATGACGCATCAAAGCAAGGTCTCGGTTGTGTATTAATGCAACGAACGAAGGTGACTGCTTATGCGTCTAGAGAATTGAAGATTCACGAACAAAATTATAAGACGCATGATTTGGAATTAGGCGCGGTTGTTTTTGCATTAAAGACTTGGAGGCACTACTTATATGGGGTCAAAAGTATTATATATACCGACCACAAAAGTCTTCAACACATATTTAATCAGAAACAATTGAATATGAGGCAGCGTAGGTGGATTGAATTGTTGAATGATTACGACTTTGAGATTCGTTACCACCCGGGGAAGGCAAATGTGGTAGCCGACGCCTTGAGCAGGAAGGACAGAGAACCCATTCGAGTAAAATCTATGAATATAATGATTCACAATAACCTTACTACTTAAATAAAGGAGGCGCAACAAGGAGTTTTAAAAGAGGGAAATTAAAAGGATGAAATACCCAAAGAATCGGAGAAGCATCTTAATATTCGGGAAGACGGAACCCGGTATAGGGCTGAAAGGATTTGGGTACCAAAATTTGGAGATATGAGAGAAATGGTACTTAGAGAAGCTCATAAAACCAGATACTCAATACATCCTGGAACGGGGAAGATGTACAAGGATCTCAAGAAACATTTTTTGTGGCCGGGTATGAAAGCCGATGTTGCTAAATACGTAGGAGAATGTTTGACGTGTTCTAAGGTCAAAGCTGAGCATCAGAAACCATCAGGTCTACTTCAACAACCCGAAATCCCGGAATGGAAATGGGAAAACATTACCATGGATTTCATCACTAAATTGCCAAGGACTGCAAGTGGTTTTGATACTATTTGGGTAATAGTTGATCGTCTCACCAAATCAGCACACTTCCTGCCAATAAGAGAAGATGACAAGATGGAGAAGTTAGCACGACTGTATTTGAAGGAAGTCGTCTCCAGACATGGAATACCAATCTCTATTATCTCTGATAGGGATGGCAGATTTATTTCAAGATTCTGGCAGACATTACAGCAAGCATTAGGAACTCGTCTAGACATGAGTACTGCCTATCATCCACAAACTGATGGGCAGAGCGAAAGGACGATACAAACGCTTGAAGACATGCTACGAGCATGTGTTATTGATTTCGGAAACAGTTGGGATCGACATCTACCGTTAGCAGAATTTTCCTACAACAACAGCTACCATTCAAGCATTGAGATGGCGCCGTTTGAAGTACTTTATGGTAGAAAGTGCAGGTCTCCAATTTGTTGGAGTGAAGTGGGGGATAGACAGATTACGGGTCCGGAGATAATACAAGAAACTACCGAGAAGATCATCCAAATTCAACAACGGTTGAAAACCGCCCAAAGTCGACAAAAGAGCTACACTGACATTAAAAGAAAAGATATAGAATTTGAAATTAGAGAGATGGTCATGCTTAAAGTTGCACCTTGGAAAGGCGTTGTTCGATTTGGTTAACGAGGGAAATTAAATCCAAGGTATATCGGACCATTCAAGATTATTGATCGTGTTTGACCAGTAGCTTACCGACTTGAGTTACCTCAACAACTCGCGGCTGTACATAAAACTTTCCACGTCTCGAATTTGAAGAAATGTTTTGCTAAAGAAGATCTCACTATTCCGTTAGATAAAATCCAAATCAACGAAAAACTTCAATTCATCGAAGAACCCGTCGAAATAATGGATCGTGAGGTTAAAAGACTTAAGCAAAACAAGATACCAATTGTTAAGGTTCGATGGAATGCTCGTAGAGGACCCGAGTTCACTGGGAACGAGAAGATTAGATGAAGAAGAAATACCCGCATTTATTTCCAGAAGATACGTCAACACCTCCAACTGCTTAAAATTTCGGGACGAAATTTATTTAACTGGTAGGTACTGTAGTGACCCGAACTTTTCCATGTTTATATATATATTAAATGAAATTGTTATTTACATGATTAAGTGTTTCCAACATGTTAAGCAATTAAACTTGTTAAGACTTGATTAAATGAAATAAGTTTCATATAGACAATTGATCACCCAAGTTGACCGGCGATTCACGAACGTTACAAATTTGTAAAAACTACATGTTGTGGTATATATAGACATATATATATGATTGAAATGAGATTATGATGAGTAAGTATCTCACTAAGTATATTAACAATGTGTGATATACATAAGAAATGAGATTACTAAGTTAAGAAACTCGAAATGATATATATAACGATTATCGTTATGATAAGGTCTACTAAATACATATGTATCATATTAAGATATTGATACACTTCATTTAAAATGATAAAATAATATTTAAATATATCATTAAGTGTGTTAACAATGAACTACATATGTAAAAACAAGACTACTAACTTAATGATTTCGAAACGAGACATATATGTAACGATTATCGTTGTAACGACATTTAAATGTATATATATCATATTAAGATATATTAATATATCATCATATCATGATAATATAATAATTTAACATCTCATTATATATAATAAACATTGGGTTAACAACATTTAACAAGATCGTTAACTTAAAGGTTTCAAATCAACATTTACATGTAACGACTAACGATGACTTAACGACTCAGTTAATATGTATATACATGTAGTGTTTTAATATGTATTCATACACTTTTGAAAGACTTCAATACACTTATCAAAATACTTCTACTTAACAAAAATGCTTACAATTACATCCTCGTTCAGTTTCATCAACAATTCTACTCGTATGCACCTGTATTCGTACTCGTACAATACACAGCTTTTAGATGTATGTACTATTGGTATATACACTCCAATGATCAGCTCTTAGCAGCCCATGTGAGTCACCTAACACATGTGGGAACCATCATTTGGCAACTAGCATGAAATATCTCATAAAATTACAAAAATATGAGTAATCATTCATGACTTATTTACATGAAAACAAAATTACACATCCTTTATATCTAATCCATATACCAACGACCAAAAACACCTACAAACACTTTCATTCTTCAGTTTTCTTCATCTAAGTGATCTCTCTCAAGTTCTATCTTCAAGTTCTAAGTGTTCTTCATAAATTCCATAAGTTTAGTTTCATAAAAATCAAGAATACTTCCAAGTTTGCTAGCTTACTTCCAATCTTGTGAAGTGATCATCCAACCTCAAGAAATCTTTCTTATTTACAGTAAGATATCTTTCTAATACAAGGTAATACTCATATTCAAACTTTGATTCAATTTCTATAACTATAACAATCATATTTCGAGTGAAAATCTTACTTGAACTGTTTTCGTGTCATGATTCCGCTTCAAGAACTTTCAAGCCATCCAAGGATCCTTTGAAGCTAGATCTATTTTTCTCATTTCCAGTAGCTTTATCCAGAAAACTTGAGATAGTAATGATGTTCATAACGTCATTCGGTTCATACATATAAAGCTATCTTATTCGAAGGTTTAAACTTGTAATCACTAGAACATAGTTTAGTTAATTCTAAACTTGTTCGCAAACAAAAGTTAATCCTTCTAACTTGACTTTTAAAATCAACTAAACACATGTTCTATATCTATATTATATGCTAACTTAATGATTTTACACCTGGAAACACGAAGAACACTGTAAAATCGGACATACGCCGTCGTAGTAACACCGCGGGCTGTTTTGGGCTAGTTAATTAAAAACTATGATAAACTTTGATTTAAAAGTTGTTCTTCTGGGAAAATGATTTTCCTTATGAACATGAAACTATATCCAAAAATCATGGTTAAACTTAAAGTGGAAGTATGTTTTCTAAAATGGTCATCTAGACGTCGTTCTTTCGACTGAAATGACTACCTTTACAAAAACGACTTGTAACTTATATTTCCGACTATAAACCTATACTTTTTCTATTTATATTCATAAAATAGAGTTCAATATGAAACCATTGCAATTTGATTCACTCAAAACGGATTTAAAATGAAGAAGTTATGGGTAAAACAAGATTGGATAATTTTTCTTGTTGTAGCAACGTGAAAATTGGTAACAAATCTATATTAATCATATCCTAGCTAACTTATATTGTATTATACATGTATTCTAATATATTATGTAATCTTGGGATACCATAGACACGTATGCAAATGTTTTGACATATCATATCGACCCATGTGTATATATTATTTGGAACAACCATAGACACTCTATATGCAGTAATGTGGGAGTTAGCTATACAGGGTTAAGGTTGATTCCAAAAATATATATACTTTGAGTTGTGATCTAGCCTGAGACGTGTATACACTGGGTTGTGGATTGATTCAATATAATATATATCAATTTTTTTCTGTACATCTAACGTTGGACAACTAGTTGTAGGTTACTAACGAGGACAGCTGACTTAATGAACTTAAAACATCAAAATGTATTAAAAGTATTGTAAATATATTTTGAACATACTTTGATATATATGTACATATTTGTTATAGGTTCGTGAATCGACCAGTGGCCAAGTCTTACTTCCCGACGAAGTAAAAATCTGTGAAAGTGAGTTATAGTCCCACTTTTAAAATCTAATATTTTTGGGATGAGAATACATGCAGGTTTTATAAATGATTTACAAAATAGACACAAGTACGTGAAACTACATTCTATGGTTGAATTATCGAAATCGAATATGCCCCTTTTTATTAAGTCTGGTAATCTAAGAATTAGGGAACAGACACCCTAATTGACGCGAATCCTAAAGATAGATCTATTTGGCCTAACAAACCCCATCCAAAGTACCGGATGCTTTAGTACTTCGAAATTTATATCATATCCGAAGGGTGTCCCAGAATGATGGGGATATTCTCATATATGCATCTTGTTAATGTCGGTTACCAGGTGTTCACCATATGAATGATTTTTATCTCTATGTATGGGATGTATATTGAAATATAAAATCTTGTGGTCTATTGTTACGATTTGATATATATATATGTTAAATCTATAACTCACCAACATTTTTTGTTGACGTTTTAAGCATGTTTATTCTCAGGTGATTATTAAGAGCTTCCGCTGTCGCATACTTAATTAAGGACAAGATATGGAGTCCATGCTTGTATGATATTGTGTAAAAACTGCATTCAAGAAACTTATTTCGTTGTAACATATTTGTATTGTAAACCATTATGTAATAGTCGTGTGTAAATAGGATATTTTAGATTATCATTATTTGATAATCTACGTAAAGCTTTTTAAACCTTTATTGATGAAATAAAGGTTATGGTTTGTTTTAAAATGAATGCAGTCTTTGAAAAACGTCTCATATAGAGGTCAAAACCTCGCAACGAAATCAATTAATATGGAACGTTTTTAATCAATAAGAACGGGACATTTCATTTGTGATCGGTGAAGATGGTACTTTTGGTTCCATAAAGATAATGTCTCCCCATTTTAAGTGCAAAGACAAAGGCTCCGAGTTCGAGATCATGGGTCGTATAGTTTCATTCATGAATTTTCAATTGTCGAGAGACATAAGCAATGACTTTCTTTCGTTGCATCAATACACACCCAAAACCATGTTTCGAGGCATCGCAATATACAACAAAATCATCATTGTCTTCGGGAAGTGACAAGATAGGAGCGGTGGTTAGCTTTGTCTTCAAGATTTAAAATGCGGATTCTTGTTCGGTCGCCCAAATGAATTTCTTTCCCTTGTGAGTTAACGCGGTTAGAGAACGAGCAACCAAAGAGAAATCCTTGATGAATCTACGATAGTATTCGGCGAGACCCAAAAATTGACGGATGTGAGTAGGAGTAGTAGGAGTCTCCCATTTACTAATGGCTTCGATTTTCGATGGATCGACTTTAATACCTTGATCACTTACAACATGACCAAGAAATTGAACTTCCTTCAACCAAAATTCACACTTGGAGAATTTGGCATAGAGTCGTTCTTGTCTCAAGAGTTCAAGCACAAGTCGGAGATGTTGTTCGTGCTCTTCTTCGCTTTTAGAATAGACCAAGATGTCATCGATGAACACAATGACGAACTTATCGAGATACGGTTTGCACACGCTGTTCATAAGGTCCATGAACACCGCCGGTGCGTTAGTGAGACCAAATGGCATAACAAGAAATTCATAACTACCATAACGAGTTTGAAAAGCGGTTTTGGAGACATCTTCCCCCTTAACCCTTAATTGATGATAACCCGAGCGGAGATCGATTTTTGAATATACACGAGATCCTTGTAATTGATCAAAGAGGTCATCGATACGTGGAAGAGGATATCAGTTCTTAACCGTCAATTTGTTTAGTTCACGATAATCAATGCACATTCTTAGGGATCCGTCTTTCTTTTTAACAAACAAAATTGGAGCACCCCATGGTGAATGGCTAGGTTGGATAAAACCACGGTCAAGTAGTTCTTGGATTTGACTTTGCAATTCTTGCATTTCGGAGGGAGCAAGTTTATACGGTGCACGTGCTACGGGTGCGGCTCCCGAAATAAGATCGATTTGGAATTCTACAGGTCGATGAGGTGGAAGACCCGACAATTCGTCGGGAAATACATCAGAAAAGTCACTAACAATTGGCACATCATCGATATGCTTCTCATCGGACTCGACTTTCTTAACATGGGCAAGGAACGCAAAACAACCCTTACGGAGTAGTTTTCTAACTTTAAGGCACGAAACGAGGTTGAGTCCGGTGCAACTCTTATCGCCATAAACAATCAAAGGTTCACCATTCTCGATAGGAATTCGGATTGCGTTAAGATCACAAAGAATGTGAGATTTCGTTTTGGCTAACCAATTCATACCGATTATTACATCGAAGCTTCCTAGTTCCATGGGTATCAAGTCAATTTAAAACTCATTACCCAAAATGTTTAACGTACACCCCTGGTAATATGTGTCGGCACTCAATAGTTTCTCGTTGGTCACTTCAATGGTATAAGTGGTATCTAGTGAAAGTGGTGGAGTGCTAAAAGAATGAGTCAAAGTCTTGGATACAAAACTCTTATCGGCACCCGAATCGAATAAACAAGTAACATAAGTGTTGTTGAGAAGAAACGTACCTGTGACTAATTCATTGTCATCTCGGGCTTCCTCGGTGTTGCTGTTGAAAGCTCGGCCGCGCGTATTGGGGTTATCTTTCTTCTTTGGGCATACATTTCTATAATGGCCCGTTTGACCACATTCGTGACAAGTGCTCGTTTTTGGTGTATTGGGCCCCTTTCGAGCGACGGGAGCGACACTTTTACATTCGTTGGAAAATTAGCTTGCCACATTCACCAAAGTGATGCTTGTTGCATTTGTTGCAAAGAGGTAGGTTCCCGGCATAACCCTTCTTGCCGTCAGAGGTGTAAGGCTTCTTGACAAAGTTGTTGTTGCTTGATTGGGGGGCTTCCCATTTTCTTTTGTTGTTACCTGACTTATCCTCGGCTTTAGGTGCCGGCACTATAATTTCGTCCACCGTTTCTATCAACTTGCGGGCCATGTTCAAAGCTTCTTGATGATTAGTGGGTTTGGATGACATTACCCCGTGTTTGATGCTCTTTGGGAGACCATCCATGTAAAGTTCAACCCTTAAAGCTTCGGGGTTCACAAGGTTTGGGCACATCAAGGCTAGTTCGGAAAATCGTTGATTATAAGCCTTGAGATCGTTTCTGACCGCTTTCAAAGTTCTTAGCTCTTGTTCGAGCCTTCGGGTTTCTTCACGGGAAAAATATTCGACGATCATCTTTTCCCTTAAGTCGGCCTAAGAGATAGCGTGAGCTTCATCGGTACCCACCGCTTATACATAGGTGTTCCACCATGTGAGGGCGATACCGGCGAAAGTGTGAGTGGAGTATTTGACCTTATATTGGTCCCGACAATTGCTTATGCTAAAAACGGCCTCCGTTTGTTCGAACCATCGAGTGAGAGTAACCGGTCCCCCGGTTCCATCAAAAGTATGAGGTTTGCACCCCATGAAGGCTTTGTAGGAGCACCCTTCGCTTGAGTTACCGGCCCCTTGATTGTTGTTGTTGTGGTTGTTGTGGTTGTTGTGGTTGTTGTTATTGTTGTTGTTGGAGGAGTGACCAGCCATGGCCGCATCCACGGCGGTGGCTATCATTCTTTGTAGAGCTTGTTCGGGAGTCTCATGGCGTGGCACACGACGAGGAGGCATTGTTCCTGCAAAACACAAGAATACCGTTGATTAGTATTTTCAATAATACTAATCATGATATGGAATAAGGATAGAGAGAAAAATTTTCCTTGACTCGCCTTAAATTCTTTATGCCATAATGTCAAAACGTTCATATGAGTCACCGTAATATAATCCCGTAAATTATATTACCCTAATTCATATGTGTATTCGACATTATTTCACTAAGTCAAGGTGGCGTGTCAATCAAACTAAACAACGCGAGATTAAGATGAAATAAGAGTAGATATGAGTAGAAACTTTCGAGTATAAATGCACAAGTAGTCAAGTAATTCCTACTTCAAGTCTATATGCCGGTTGTAGTCTAGACTCACTAATGTACCCTATGACTCGGGGTTGACACCAATGAACTCTAAATCCCTACAACCAACGCTCTGATACCATCTGTAGAAACCCGACAAAATCGTCATTGACGGCGCCGTCTACTTAGGTCCCGTTACGTGGTCATAAGTCTTTAAAACAACGTTTGACTAAAAGTATGTCGCATTCATTTCAAAAGTAAAGATGTTTCAAGGTTTACAAAGTAGTTCGACAACTAGTTACATAACAAAGTTTAAAGTACAATTGAAACATATGCGACACAATTTAAAAGTAGCCAAAAGATGCTCCACGTATGCATATATACTCGACATCCAAGCAAGTATCAAAAGTAATGAGCGGAAGCATGTATCACAAAACGTTCAAGGGCCTGAGAAAAACATAGAAATCTGTCAACGAAAACGTTGGTGAAATCATAAGTTTAAGTAAGTAAGTAAGTACAAATGAACCATAAGATTTGTAACATTGGTATAATAGTAATACATTCCAAAAGTTAATATTCACGAGCACCCAATTATCAATGCTTAACATTCCTTCCATAGAACCCCATCACAATAGTGTTAGAACATACACTGTTTCTCGAAAATATATTCCATTCGTAAACGGTAGCGAACCGTTTGAATGAGGGTTTGTCAAACCCATATGGATCCATATAACATAAGTTCTCGCTTACACCCGGCAAGTGTAACTAATAATAATCGAATTGAGGATTTTGTTCTAAACTCGTATGTAGAATTTTTGTTTTCCTGTACTTGTGTTCACTTAGTTAAAAAGTAACGTTTATGTTTTCTCATCCCAATGTAAGTTCAAAAGAGTAAAAGTGGGACTATGATCTCACCTTGAGTGCACGTATGTAAAAGTACTTCAATAAGTAAACGTGTGCAAGAACGAATGCTAGTCTTGACCTAAACAAATAGGTTTGTATCAATATCGGTAAACACGATCGGTCAAAGTGTTCAATTAGTCCTATGGCTCGTTACGACTCGATTTTAATAGCAAGTGAGTCAAGTTGTCACGTTTCATGCAAGATACAAGTATAAAAGCATGTTAGAATGATTGCACAAACATTTGGTTAAGTTTGATTAAAAGTCAATTTTGGTCGGGTCAAAGTCAACGAAAAAGTCAACACATTTGGGTCGGGTCCCGAACTATTTTTCTGAGGTTTTTAATCATATATGAGCATATTAGAACAAGTTACATGTGAATCGGAGGTTCATAGCATGGCAAACATTTTTCGTAAAAATGACCAAACTAAACAGAATCTGGTAGTGTATCTGGACGACGTCCAGATTTGCTGGACGGCGTCCAGCATTGAAGGCCTGGACGGCGTCCAATAATCTGGACGGCGTCCAGATCTATATCCAGACCCTTATTTGCTGCAATAAAGAAATGCACGAACCAAAACTCGAACAATCCCAATTTATGACCCGCAAACAATCAAAACATGTATCTTATATCATCGGGAAGGTATTTTGACGAGAAAAACAACTAAACACATTTCAACAAACAATTCAATACTTGCAACTACCCAAATCACATTCAATGCTCATCATTTAATGCATTCAAGTTCATAAATGCAATTCAATGATTCGGGCAACCAATTTACACGAATGATATGCCGTTTCGAAGATAATTAAACATACAATACAACTAAACACTTACTAATAACATCTCATGTCATTCAAAGCATCAAAGGTTCATTTCAAGTTCATCAAACTCTAACCCAAATCCACCAAAATCAATAATCAAGTTTATGAAGTTTTCTAAAGCAAACTACACATCAAATTGAAGCTAGTGATACAAGGAACACATTTAATACTTGCACTTTATCATAACAACAACATTAAATCATCCAAAACTCAAAATCAAAAACACACTTTTCATGTTCATACTAGTTACACTAAAACAACGAGATCGAGCATAGAAATCATATATTCATGTTAGACTTGAGCCATAGACACTAATTAACAACTTTATAAGTTAAAAACATCAAGAACACAAAATCTAGTGATTTTAGAAAGTTACTAAAATGTAATGAAATCGGTATGGAATCGAAGAGGAAGTTGCAAGGATTCCGAATATGTAATTTGTTTGGATTGTTGCTCGCTCGATTTGAAATAGATGGTGATTCTTTGTTTGAGGTGTTGAGAGAAAAAGAAGGAAGTAGTAAAGATGGAGATGATGAAATGAGAGGAGGAGGTTGAAGGTTTGACTAGTTGACCTAGTCAAATCTTTGGCCTCTTGGCAAGTTTAGTCCCTCTAGTTTCATTCGGGTGCGTGAATTACCTAAACGAGATAATTTAAAACGCGTATCAACGAAAGGTGTTATAAACATATAACGGACTTTAAAATAGTTAAACGGAAAGTAAACAGAAAGAGGCAGGATGTTACATGGATGATGGAATTGGACTCGCGAGGTTGCCATGATGAGCTACATGAACTAAAAGGGCTGCTTCAACAGGCCTCGTTCAGGCCCGATACTCCTGACTTTTGGGCTTGGGCTCCGGGAACAAATGGGTGTTTCACAACAAAGTGTTTAACTGAGCTAATTGATGCCATCTTGCTTTAAGGAAACAATGCTTTGCTAAGCACTCTACGTAATAGTTTTATCTCTAAAAAGGTAGAATTATTCGTGTGGAGAACAAGGAAAGGTAGGCTTCCAATTTTGCCCGAACTTGACAAAAGAGGAATTGATTTAAACTCGATACGTTTCCCACTTTGTGACGATGATATCGAAAGTTTAGGCCATTCCTTATTCTCGTGCAAGATTATGAAAGATATATGGGTAAAAATATTCGAGTGGTGGAAGTTGGGACCAATCCCAAGTTGCGGCATTCGAAACCTTTTGAGTGGGGACACATGTCAAAATTTCTCGAATCTAGGTAAGTCTATTTGCCAAGGGATAATTTGGATGGCTAGCTATCTAATTTGGAAAAACCGTAACAACAAAGTTTTCAAGTACAAATGTTGGAATGTTCCGGTTGCGGTTAGTGAAATTCAAGTCAAATGCTTCGAGTTGATCGCGAAGAGATGCAAGGTGAAGAATATTGAATGACATGATTGGCTACATAATCCTTCGAGTTATGCTTTGTAATTAATACCTCACGATTGTTAGCTGCTTTCTTGGCAACTTGACAATCGTTGTCTTGTGATTCCTTTGTGAGTTATGTAATGTTGAGATGATATTGTACCTTTGAGTAATGTTAATAAAATAACTATTGTCTTTCAAAAAAAAAAATAATAACTTTCTTCATGGAAGGCATACATGCTTTCAATTGGAGGACGCTTTACTTTAATTAAATCGGTTTTAGGTAGTTTAGGTATATATATATTACCTATCTATCTTTAAATGTCCTAAAAATGTTACTCATGATTTGGAAATTTTAAAAGTATCTTTCTTTTGGGGAGTAAAAAAGATCTTAAAAAATGTCTTAGATTAAATAGGAGTCGATTATAATTCTTTTTTAAAAATAAGGATTGAAAATTGGGAGTTTTGAATATTTTAATTTGGCTTTGTTATTCAAGTGGTTTTATAGATCACATTCATCTTCTCAAGATTTATGGAAGCAAGTTATTATTCCGGTTTATGATACAATTGATAATTATAGTAACAACAGAAATAGTACTTGGCTCAAGATGGTGGATGTGTTTTAAAGTAATAGTCAACGTGTACATATATGTTATTAATGTAAATTATATTAGTTGATCATAGCTAGCTGTCATTCATATCCCTTCCTAATATGTTGGAAGGTTTGTAATATTATCCTAAAATAACCATATGTAATTGCGTATATATGTACCGAGAGTTGGGAATGAAAAGCATCAAGGACATTAATCCTTTATAAAGCTAAGTTGATGGTCTTATTCCACAAAATCCAATTAGACACAAGGTAGGGGATGGATCTACCATCCGATTTTAGGTTAACAAGTGGTTAGATGGTGATCCCTTATGTATTAGATTTAATCGTATCTACCACTTAGCAGCAGATCAGAACGCATATATCAACCAAAAATACATTATGATATGATCTTACTGGGACGAACCGGATAAGATCCAAAAACAAACCTGGGTCTCCTAAGTAAGAAGGGAAGAAAGGAATCCGGAGGAGAGCACGATCAAGTTATAAACTCAAATGTAGAACTCACTCCCAAAAGCTAGCTTGAAGGAGGGAACACCCAAGTTTATAACCACTAATTAAGTTTGTTCACCAACCGATGTGGGATCCCAAACCTTAAATAATGTGGATCGTAACAATACCCCACTCTTAAAGTGCCAACGTCCTCGTTAAACACCTCGAAAGATGAGGCTAGTTCTGATACCAATTGATATGATCTTACTGGGACGAACCGGATAAGATCCAAAGCCAACCCTGAGTCTCCTAAGTAAGAAGGGAAGAAAGGAATCCGGAGGAGAGCCCGACCAAGTTATAAACTCTGTAAATAACTAGAGGGGGTGAATAGTTACTTAATACATTTCTAGCACTTTTTTGATTGATCACCAAATTCGATTAACTATGATCAACCATTTCAACTCAAACTTGATGTGTGTGATGTGTATGTTCAAAATGATGAGTAAAGTAATGTAAGGAACATAGACACAAGGATTTATAGTGGTTCGGGTGGATGTTAACTAATCCACCTTAATCCACTCCCCGATTACACTAATCGGGATTTCTTGCTTCACTAAGCACTTTTCTCCAAACCCGGTGGAGATCCGATTTACAAGTCTTTAACTTCTTTGGTAGACAACAAACCTAATCTTTCTATCCCTTTGAAAGACCAACTCCAACCTAGATCAACTTGTCTTCACCTTGGACAAGTATTAATCTCCAAATGAGATTAATCAACTTTCTAAGTCCCTTTAAAGAAGTAGATCACTAAGCTAGCATATGCTTATACTAATTGAAGTTACAAGACTTATACACTTTGTAATGATAATCCTAAGACAATATTAAGACATACATTACACTAAGTAAACTCACAAGATAAATTATTTTGATTAGTAAGTTTACAACAACCCAATTCTATATCTATAAGATCATAGAATCTTCTCTTGCTTGATCACATTTGAGTAGTAATTGATGCACTTGTGATCACTGAAAATGAGCCTTTTAAATATGCAAGAGGGTCAACTTCAAATGCTCTTCAATGCTTACAATTTATAGTGAGATTAAAAAAATACCGTTGTCACACGGTTGCCAGCACGGTCGACCGTGGTTCGACCGTGCGTGCTCCAGTCCAAAATATGTATCCGTTGTATGAACGTTTGACTCAGATTTGAACACCACATTTTGGAACCTTTACTCCATCTAGCACCTGCAAAAAAAATCCAACATCATATACAAGTACTATATGCATTAAGTGTGTGGGATTTGGTCTTATTGAGTGAAAGTGACGTAACATTCCAAGAGTGGAAAACCCAACATTCTTGGAGAAGTGTCTTGATTGATATTTTGGGAAATCTCAGTTTGGTCAAGACTTAGTTAGTCACATTAATGCATTTGGTTCAATTCTAAAGACTAGTCAATATGTCATTAACTTCCTAGTTTCAATTAATAGTCATATTCATTTCAAGGTTAAATAGAGATTAACTAGTTGTGGAGCCCTCGCTTCGCGCCGGGGGCTCCTTTTTGAATGCGAGTTAAAAAAAAAGTCTTATCTATTTTGTAAAAAGGAATTTTTTTCGACATCTAACATTGAAGGGTTGTTCCTTTTGTGAAAGTTGCTTCTTTTAGCGTTCGGATTTTATTTAAAAAAAAGTTAGTAAAGTGGGGGTTCGATTTGTATTTTAATAAAATTTAGGGGGTTAAGTTTGTGAAATTTGAAAAAAATATACGTATAAAGTGGGAGTTTGATTTGTATTTTAATAAAAGTTAGGGGGTTAAGTTTGTGCAAATTGAATATTAGTAAAAAAAAAGTTAGTAAAGTGGGGGTTCGATTTGTATTTTAATAAAAGTTAGGGGGCTAAGTTTGTGAAATTTGGGAAAAAGTATACATATAAAGTGGGGGTGCGATTTGTATTTTAAGAACAGTATAAAGTGGGGGTCGATTCGTATTTTAATAAAAGTTGGGGGATTAAGTCTGCGAAAAGTGAAAAAAAGAATAGTACTATTCGTTTCACTTTGCCTTTTAGATTTGTATTTTAAGAAGAGTATAAAGTGAGGGTCGATTTATATTTTAATAAAAGTTGGGGGGTTAAGTCTGC
Organism: Rutidosis leptorrhynchoides; assembly: GCF_046630445.1. Classification (NCBI taxonomy): domain Eukaryota; kingdom Viridiplantae; phylum Streptophyta; class Magnoliopsida; order Asterales; family Asteraceae; genus Rutidosis; species Rutidosis leptorrhynchoides. The sequence goes on from NC_092336.1 coordinate 218,468,739, forward strand.
GGAAAGTGAAAAAAGGAATAGTACTAATCATTTCATTTTGCCTTTTAGATTTTAGATTTGTATTTTAAGAAGAGTATAAAGTGGGGGTCGATTTGTATTTTAATAAAAGTTAGGGGGTTTAGTCTGCGAAAAGTGAAAAAAGGAATAGTACTATTTATTTCACTTTGCCTTTTAGGTATAGGTATATAATTGAATGATGTCTTTCTAAGGTAATCACTAAGTGTGTAAAGACATCAATGTCAAGTCATACATGAATAAGTAATCACAACTTGTTACTTAGACAAGACCAAATAGACAATTGACCATTGTTTCTTTGTGAACCATTTTACACTTAATTTATTGGAGTAGGCTAGTTAATTGAATTCTAGTATTCTAACTAGTGAGCTCATAGCAAGCATATTAATCAAGTTGGAAAATTGATGAGTATTAAACATATTAACAAGTAGCAAGTAATACTCACATATAGCAAGAGATAGTTATTCTAAAATTAATCATATAGATATTTGCACAACATTATAATCTAAGCTTTTGGCAAGCTTACTTGCAATATAACATATTGCATGATTAATGTGTAAGCACACATTAATGTCCAACACATGCACAAGGTAAGAGCAATCTCTAGTTGGGACTTGGTGACTATCATAAATGTATCTAAGTGTATTTTAGGATTACAAGTCTTTGCTAGTTACACTTGAAAGCATTATTCCCCATTTAGCCTTAATAAATCACTAAGTCATATTTAATTGAAATTAATATCCTAGTGACATTAGCTTAAGCGTGTTGGTACTTGATGATCATACTAAAGATATCTAGATAAGTTTTAAGATCACAAGTTATTGATTAACACTTATGTGTTGTGCCTAATCATGGTTAATTGTCATTAAGATGTAATTAAGCGTAATTAACTAAGATTAGTGTTTTTATGACCAAGACTCAATTGAGTACGGAAAGGACATCTATTCTAAACGTGTTGAACAAGGTTTCATGAATTATAGATGTCGGGAACTAGTCAAACTAAATTTGGTCAAAAATGGTGACAGAGAAAACTGCGGTCGACCGTGGTGGCGACCTTGCGTGTTTTATGTTAAGATGTCGGTCATCACTTATGCATATACATGTGTCATCATCAAAACATATTCTTTGGTTAATCATCATACTTAACTTTGTCGTTTAGTTCATTAACCAACATTCAACCAACAAACTCAAATGTAGAACTCACTCCCAAAAGCTAGCTTGAAAGAGGAGGGAACACCCAAGTTTATAACCACTAATTAAGTTTGTTCACCCATCGATGTGGGATCCCAAACCTTAACTAATGTGGATCGTAACACATTAATGTAGAGTGGTTATGGAGTTGGAATAGAACTAACATTGGCGCAATCTAAATGGCATTACAACTTCTCAAAATCGGGACTCATATCGATGGGCATCTACTGATATGGATTCATACTTGGTAAGCGTGACTAAACTCCATATGGATAATCGAAGTTTCCCTTTAATTCATCCTTCAGCGAAGTGGAATAAACTTCTTTCATTAAAGGTTATCATTTTCATGCGGAGATTGGCTTTAAATCGTCTCCCAACTCATTTAAATCTTTTAAAACATGGTCTTGAAATAATGGAGATTCAATGTCTATGTTGACCTTTTGAAGTGGAATCAATAGACCATTTTAATGCTCTCATGCCATATTGCTTCGAATTTATGGGGCAAATTAAGATTTTGGACTCAAACTGGTATGCCTTCATTTTAAAATTGGTCCAACTTTATACTTTGCTTCGAAGATTAGAATATTTCAAATAGGATCAAGAACAGGCTCTATTGTACAGTTGCAACTTGCTTGTGGTTGATTTGGAGTCATCATAATGGAGTTATCTTTGGTGATTCACAAATCAAAATATGAGCTTTATTCGATTATCTTTGTTTTACTTCTTTTTCTTGGTTGAATAATAGAGGTAGATTTAATTTATCATGGAATATTTGACTCCTTTACCATTGTAATTTGTGTTGTTTGTTTTCCTCTAGTAGCTTGCTAGAGGATTTAATAGAAGTAATTAGTTGTTTAAAAAATAATTGAATTTACTATTTTTGTTATCTTTAGAAGTCTCACAAGATATTTGAGGTTCAGATCTTACAAATAGTATACTTACTATATTAGTATAATAGTATATTTTGGGTGGTAAGGAAAAGAGTCAAAAAAGTACTGAATTTTCGTTAAAGAATGAATTATATTTGAGACCCACTCTCTAGTGTGCAGCTAGAAGAGGCGCAACAAAAATAATTACAATGACTTAATTAGCGAAGAGTTCCAAGAGCAATTAACTTTGATTCTATATGTAGACCATAAAAAATGAACTATTATTTATATAGTCAAAACCAGTGTCCTTTTTCATAGGAGAAGAACTTGAAATAATATTATTTTGAAGCTTCCTAATCATCCAAGCAGTAATTGTAAAAATGACAAGCAACGAGTCTTCCTGGACACGAGATGCATTCCAGTCAAGAAGCCAAGCAAGACGGTGAGACCAATAGAGTATAGTAAAATTGATGTCCGTACAAATGTAAAAACGACGACAAATTTAGGAAGTCGTATCACACGAAAATTAATGTGTTCATTGGATTCCACACAATGATTGCAATATGGGCACATAATGGAATCTATATACAATAATACAAACCACGTCAAGAAAGATTAAGCCTAGAAGGTAACATGTCAAAGCCAACACACCCAAAAAAATAATAACCTTACGAGGATTACATTTGACCACTTTGTCGAAGAAAAAACCGAAGGTAACAAGCTGCTATTAATGATCAATCTAGCGACACTAACAGTAAATAAACCATTGTTGGGATTGGCCCAAACCCATGAATCATTGTGATCTGATAAGGATGTGCTTGAAAGTAGGTTGCATAAGCTGACCATATTTAAATAATTTCTTGTCCCAATGTTCTAGCGGCTCAAACTCCAAGCCAGAATGACCATCCGCAAATCTATATGAAACAAGACCGCCTTTGTCCATCTCAAGATGAAAAAGGCGATTAAAACTGCATAATATGGAAGAATCACCTACCCAAACACCCTTTGAAAATCGAGTTGTGTACCATTCTTAATCTTCTTACAAATCATATTTAAAGGAATAATGCTCATATAGTGTAATAAATGTCATGACACCTAAATTTGCGATGATAAATTACTGTTTAAATAACCTAAACAATGAAATCCCGTGTCGTGCTCATGTATATAGTCTATAACCTGACACCATAAAGCTCGAGGATAAAAAAAATTGAATGCCATATCCACTTTTGAACTTTTAAGTTCTTGTCCTTTAAACCTCATTTCTTAAAAGGAGGAAGGACTTGAGGCCAATTCACCCATGCGAACGCCTAATACAATGCACCACCTCAAAAAACGTGCCAGAAGACTATATAACTCCTTTAAAACATCATCGAGGCATATAAAATTGAAAGATGATAGATACCAGAACTCTTAAAGACCGCCTTAATAAGCATGATATATTGTTGCCAACTATTTATAATGATATAAAGTATAATGATAACCATAAAACTTTAACAAAATTCGTTTAAGTTTTTCTATACTCATCTTTTCAATTATTTCTCTTTATTTATGTTCCATGGTGTTTTTGACACAACTGAGCTTATAAGATCTTGAATTCATTAGAGCACTCTAATCGGGCCTTCTTTCATCCCACCCTAAGGCATGCCCTCGAGGGCGTCAATGCCACTGCCATATTCTCAGCTTCACCCTCAAGCCTCCCTCATGCTTCACCCTCACTTTTTTTTTTTTTTTACATAGCATAGTGTAGAACGAGCCTCCCTCATTTTATTTATATAAGCTATATTTATTTGTACTCATAGTTTTAACACTAGTAAACTAGTTTATTTAATTTAATTTGGTGGGGCCATGTCTTCGTGAGAAAGTATGTTACTAATGATAGTGTTCATGTCCTGAAAGTAAATGAAGGAAAAATGCTGATATGACGGAATGATGTTATTTTGAGAATGGTCTTAAAATTATAAAAAAAATAAATTTTTAACTTAACTTATATCCGTATTTAAAAACTTGAAAAGTTATTTAGAAAATCTGAGTTTTCATTTTCATGTTTGGTTGTTCAAATCGTAATTAATTTATTGTATAATTCAACTTGTCAAATACTATTAAATCCTTAACAAATTTAGACATGCATACATTGCTTGTACCTTTATAATAACCACCCACCTCTTGTAAATAACTTCTCCAATGTACTATTATATTTAGCCTAAGTTAATCCTTAAAGATAGCTCTTAGACCACTCCCTATCGTAACTAAACTATTCACCTTCTTAACCTTCTACATCAGCGCCACATCAACTATTAGTTCACAATAACTTGATTATGAACACTAAACTCTCAATAAACAATAGATACAAATTATATGAACAAAATTGAGAGAACACGAATGATATATAATATGAAAGACAAAGTAATCGTGCTTCAGAGATACAAAATACAATGAACATCGTACCCCTATTTATACAAGGTTAAACCAAATCTCCAAGATTTGGTTTCCAAAACTACTTGACTAAAAGATAGGAAAAGATAAACTAAAACTTATTAATATTCTAAACAAATCAGTGTTTATCTTCTAGAGATAATATCAAATCAAAACGTGATCTTCTAAATATTTATCCAGATCTCCAGAATTCCCATAGCTTCTTTACCAAGTAATTAAACCGTTCACACAAACAGATTCTGCAACTTGCATCTCCAGACTCTAACTTCCAGACTCTAACTTCCTGCAAAACATTTTGACTCATCAGATCTTATTCCAACAATCTCCCCCTATCTGATGATGTCAAAAACTACCCTTTCTACATCTTCAGTTTTGCAAGCTCTTTTTCGATCAACCTACATTTGCTCTTCATTGACTTAATGCTCTTCAACATAAACAACTTACCTTCCAAATGTTTCAACAATTTAACCCGAAAAGGATGATTCTGTTCATTCGTACACCTAGTTAACAGTCCAAGCAACAAGTTAATGTCAGCACCTTCAAACTGCTCTACTCTAATCAGCATCCTTTGGTTTCTAGTCGTTTTAATCATCAGAGCATCTAGATATTCAACATAACATTCATCAATGAACTGCAAATGTTCTGTAACAGAGTATCTACCAACATGTCCTCTAAATCTTCTCTCTTTCATCTCCAAATTGAACATACTACAGAAAACTTCATAGTCCTTCGAGCTAATAAAACCTTCTTCAAACACAAGATGAACTAAATTACAAACTTTCTTAAACACTTCATCAACAATTTCCTTATCTCCCTCACATCTTTGAATACAAATAGCCAACCCTCTCCATTCACAAAAACCAAGTCTTAAAATATGACTCACTTTCACCTTTATTCTTCTATCAGACAAATGGGTCATGGTTAATAACAAATTCACCTCAGTTTCAATCTTCACAATCTCAACACTGACAACATCTCCTTCATACCTTTTAAACCTAAACCTTTTATTCATCAAAGACCTCAGCCTCTCTTGAGCAGCAGCAATATCAAGAACACTTTCTTGACCACCAACTATGATTTGAGTACCACTTTCACCAACATCGGTTTGAACACCAGATTGATCAACACTAGCACCACCCTCTTCAACATTCATTTGTACATCCTCACCTGTGTCAACACCATCACCTGTACCCATTTGACTTACATTTGCAACCACAACTTGAACATTTTCAACATTTTCTTGAGAAACTGCTTGATCACCATCATCTCCTTGATCACCAACTTCAGTTTCAATAACCTCAGCTTCAGTTTCAGTTCTTTCATTATCATTATTCTCCCCCTCAACCTGTAACTCCCCCTCAATATGAGCCCTTTTGGAAGACTCACCATCACCACCTGCAGCTAACCTCTTTCGTTTCTCCCCCTTTTTGACATCATCTTGATAGAGAGCAGATAAGAATCTCCAAATTTCAGCTTGATCATCCTTAATAGACTTGATATCTGAGGCAAAACCAGCAAAACACTCTTTAATTTCTTCAACACCCTGCATCTTAGCCTCCAAACTGCTCAATCGATCACCAAAACCTGCAATATCACCAGAACCCTGTACAATCCCAACCAACCTCCTAACCTCCAACACCTCATTATTTGAAACCAAATTATTATTAAAGTTAGAATGAAGTTTATTAATTTGTGACTGCACACCCTGAAGCTTGTCATCAAACTCCTGAGCCATAGAAGTCAAAGCTTGAGAAAAGCCAACCTCTGTGACTGGTGCCTCAGCCTGCAATGTAGAACCAGTTGGGATTAATAAAGGTTGTATGTCCTCAACACTTACCTGTTGTGAAGTAGAGTGATCCTTGGACAAAGAAGTTATTGAGACTTGTACTTCATCCTGTGATCTGAATGAAGCATTGGCAGCCTGTGCAAGAATGTGTAAGGATTGGACATTTGGAGAGTGGAGTGGCAGACTGATGTCTGAGGTAGGTTTAGCCATAGATTGGTCTTGAGTTTGGTTTGATAAGTCCAGGATTGGGACTTGATTTAAGTTATCTGAGGGGGTTAATTCAGTAACTGTAATGAGGTTATCCAAGCTCACTATCCTAGATGGTTTAGGCTGGGTTAAAGTACTCCCCTCACCAACCTCTAGCAGAGGTGATGAAGTTGCACTTGCAGCACCTTGCCTAATAGATGTTTGATGTGCATCTATGGGTGCTGAAACAACTAGGTTTTCAGACATGTGAATATTCTCAATATGAGTTGGTGAGCTCACAAGGTTGTTTAATGAAGAATTTTGTTCTTGAGCAGTGGGAGAAGGTGGGTTTGAATTGAGTGGGATTTCCTCATCCATCCCTTCTGCCTGCTCTGTTTGTGTAACATCATGGGATGGAGTATACCGTTAATTCCAATGATACCAAAAAGGCTCTCGTTATTGGTTTTAGCCCCAATAAGGCTCTAGTGTGCGGTTCATCCGCGGGTTACAAGCTTGTGTATTCAAAGTTGTTCCCTGTTTCGAAACAACCACACGTCGAGTAAAATTACCGAGCCAACTAAACCCGGTGTCGGTGTAGGGCGGAAAAGATACTCGAGAATGGCAATTTGTACAATTCAATTCTTGGGTAACAACTTTGACTCTGATTGCTCAGAATCTGCAGGTTGGTCTGCACGGCCAAGATTGACCCAATGCATCATAACAGAAAGTTATCAAAAAGATTGACACAATCATTATCAAATTAATACACCTGACAAAAATTTTTTTAAAAAAAATTACCATTAACTCCCTTTATTAATACCAAATTTGACCCTTTTATTTTAGGAAATAGAATTAAATAAAATAAAAAAAAAAATTAGCCTAAAAACGAAATTAAAAAAAAAAACTTTATTTGACGAAAGAAGGAAACAAATTTATACACAAAAATACACTTGAGTAAACTTTCCCAGACTCTGAACAATATTACGTCACCCAGACTCTAAGAAAATAATTCAGACTCAAGAAATATCATTACTGGACAACATTTCAGCTGATGGATTTAACATTCCAAGTTGTCCAAGAAGATAAAAATGCCTTTCTTCAGGAAGTGCTTTAGTGAAAATATCTGCCAATTGATCTTTTGTGCCAATATGTTTTAACACCACTTTGCCTTTCTCAACACAATCTCTTATAAAATGATGTCTGATCTCTATGTGCTTGGTCCTGGAATGAAACACTGGATTTTCAGTAATAGCAATAGCACTTTCATTATCACACATGATTGGAGTTTTGGTTAATGATAATCCAAAATCCAATAACTGATGTTGCATCCAAAGCAATTGAGCACAACAACTCCCTGCAGCTACATATTCAGCTTCTGCTGTTGAAGTAGCAACTGAATTCTGCTTTTTACTTGACCAGCTCACCAATTTGCCACCTAACAATTGACAACCACCAGATGTGCTTTTTCTGTCTAACTTACAACCTGCATCGTCTGCATCTGTATAACCAATTAGATCAAACCCTGAGTCTTTAGCATACCAAAGACCCAGGTTAGGAGTACCTTTCAGGTACCTAAAAATTCTTTTCACAGCCTTATAATGAGACTCTTTAGGATCTGACTGATAACGTGCACACATACATGTAGCAAACATTATATCAGGTCTACTAGCAGTTAAGTATAACAAAGATCCAATCATACCTCTATAGGTTGATTGACAAGTTGGTTTTCCAGATTCATCTTTATCAAGCTTTTCAGAAATACTCATTGGGGTTCTTAAAGTGGAACAATTTTTAAAACCAAACTTAGTAAGCATATCAGAAACATAATTACTTTGGTTAATAAAAATACCCTCTTGACTTTGCTTAATTTGAAGCCCAAGAAAATAGTTTAGAGTACACAAATTACTCATCCTATATTCTTTTGACATTATATCTGAAAACCATTTTCTCAAAGTTGGATTAGTAGACCCAAAAATAATGTCATCAACATAAATTTGAACCAGTAACACATCACCTTTCTCCTTTTTGATGAATAGAGTCTTGTCAATAGCTCCTCTAGAAAATTTCTTTTCTAGAAGAAATGTTGACAGAGTATCATACCAGGCTCTGGGAGCTTGTTTCAGACCATACAAAGCTTTCTTCAACCTGTAAACATGCTTTGGAAACTTCTTATTTTTGAAACCAGGAGGTTGTTTCACATACACCTCTTCTTGCAAAATACCATTCAGAAAAGCACTCTTCACATCCATTTGAAACACCACAAAGTCTTTATCTGAGGCATAAGCTAGAAACAATCTGATTGCTTCAATTCTAGCAACAGGAGCAAATGTCTCATCATAATCTATACCTTCTTCTTGTCTATACCCTTGAGCCACCAACCTTGCTTTGTTTCTAACCACAATACCATCTTTATCAACCTTGTTTCTATAAACCCACTTAGTGCCAATTGCAGTTTTACCTTCAGGTTTTGGAACCAATTCCCACACATCATTTCTTTCAAACTCTGTCAATTCTTCAGTCATAGCTTCAACCCAATCATTATCTGACAATGCTTCATCTACTTCTTTGGGTTCAATGAGTGAAAGAAAATTTGAGAAGAAACAATAATTAGCAATTGCAAAATCAGACACAGGTGTCTGAGATGAAGAACCAGTTTTAGGTAAACCAGTAGGATCTACAACATAATCTTCAAGATGCTTTGGAATAACAATATTTCTAGAAGATTTTCTAATAGGAACAACAGGATTCACAGTAGTATTGGAAGGTTGATCATCTTCATGAATAACAATTGGCTCATCTTCTTGTTGAACTTCTTCAGTGAGAGCATTATCTGCAGAATGTTTCAGTCCAGACAAATTAAATTCATCTGTCTCAGACTCTGAATCTAGAGTCTGAGTATTGTTACCAGAAATTAAATTTGACAATTCACCAAGTGCAGAATGCTCAGAACTAGAGGATTGATCCATTTCAATGGGACTTTCATCAAAGGAAACATTAATGGATTCTTCAATCTTCATCCTCCTCTTATTATACACTCTATATGCTTTAGACACAGAAGAATAACCAATAAACACACCTTCATCAGATTTTGGCCTCATCTTTTCAAGCTGATCCCTTTGATTCAAAATATAGCACTTACATCCAAATACATGAAAGTAATGAATAGTAGGCACCTTTTTATGATACAATTCATAGGGAGTTTTGCCATGTCTCTTCACAATTAATGACCTGTTTTGAGTATAACAAGCTGTATTGACAGCTTCTGCCCAGAATCTGAGTGCAACATTTGATTGACATAACATGGTTCTGGCTGCCTCAATAAGTGTTCTATTTCTTCTCTCAGCAACTCCATTCTGTTGTGGAGTTCTAACAGCTGAGAAATTTTGACCAATTCCAGATTCTTCACAAAATTCAATTAAAGTAACATTCTTGAACTCAGTGCCATGGTCACTTCTCAATTGTTTAACAAGAACACCTTTTTGAACCTGCTCTTTCTTGATTAAATTAATGATTTCTTCAGGAGCATCACTCTTTGCAGCTAAAAAGATAACCCAGGTAAACCTTGAATACTCATCAACAACAACCAAAGTGTATCTTTTCCCACCTAGACTACTAGTGTTCATTGGACCAAAAAGATCCATATGAAGCATATGAAGTGGATCACTAATAGTAGCTAGGGATTTTGAGGGAAACTTTGTTTTGGTTTGTTTACCCATAATGCAAGCAGAACAAGGTTTATCTTTCTTGAAAGGTTGCTGAGGCAAACCTCTAACAAGCTTCTTTTTGGAAAGCTCATTAATATTTTTAAAATTCAGATGAGATAGCCTTTTATGCCAAAGCCAATTAAGTTCTGGAACAGACTGAGAATACAAGCATGTTTCAATTTCAGAATCAACAGAATCCAAATCCAGCATATACACATTTTGAAATCTCCAGGCAACAAGAGTTGGTCTTCCTTTAGGATCATAAATAATTCCAGCTTTCTTTCTTATTCTGATCTCACAATCTTCATCAGCAATTTGACTCACACTTAGCAGATTATGTTTTAACCCTTCAACTAAAGCAACTTTCTTGAATGACACACTTCCGGCAATAACAGTACCATAACCAATAGTTTTTGCAACAGAATTATCACCATATCTCACAGAAGGACCCTTTTCTTCTACAAACCCTACAAGATGCTCTTTGCATCCAGTCATGTGTCTTGAGCAACCACTGTCTAAATACCACTTATTACCCTGCTACACAAGACACAAGCAAAAGAAAAATGATTAAATCTTAGGGGGAACCCACTTTGCAGTGGGTTCAGATGGAGTGTATTTAACTCTCCATACAAAAGCTTTGTTACCAATCCAGATCAACTTATCCATCACTGTTTTCAAAACACCTTTATTTTCACAAACTTTAGGTTTCCATACCTTTTTGAAATTTTCAGGAAAACAAGATGATTTTGAGAATTTTTCTTGACCCTTTAATCTTTCACTAAGCTTTGAAATTCTCCTTTTCAGTTTTTTAATAGTCTTAGCCTGTTTTGACTTTGACTTTCTTTTAGTTGACCATTTAGGATCTGGACAAGTGACACTATCAGAAGATGATTCAGTATCACTTATGCTACTTGATTCTTGGGTGTCAGATTCTAGGTCAGAACATACACTTTTACTTTTAGAGACTAAACTGTTAGAGTCTGAAGGTTTCAATAGTTCAGACTCTGATGGATTTCTACAGTCTAAAATTATAGTCTCTGAAGGTTTAACAGGTTCTAATGATTTTACAAACTCAGTTGATCTTACAAAAGCATTAGTTAAAATTTTTCTCTCACCATCAAATTTTATAAAAGTATTTGGTAAAATGTCAGGCTTAAATATAATAGGATCAACTTCCACATTATTATCTAATGTGTAGTTTTCACCAAGTATAGCTTTGACATCATTTGGTACTTGCTTAGCAATAGCATCAGAATTCTTTTTGGAAGAAACACACCAAGATTTGCAAATATTTTCATAATGGTTTGCCTTTTTAATTGATCTTCCTAATTCAGTATTTAACCGTTTAGTTTCTTCTGAATATGCCATTTTGTATGTGTCAAGTTCTACCTCACATTCTTTTAATACTTTAATTTCAGCATCTTTATCTTTGATGGTGTTCTTAAGCTCAATGATCTGTGTTCTTAACCTGTCACTATCTTCTAAGCACCAATTGAAATCAAGCAACAAATACTGAAACATTCTCACTTTTTCATTATTAAGATAGTTTACAAAGTTTTGTACCTTATAGGCAGAACCTTTGTTACAAGTAGAGTCTTTATCCATCTTCTCAATAGCTTTCAAATCTTCCTCAAACTTGCTAGACTCACTATCCTTTTCAATTATAGCCATCAGACACTTATCCTCTTCATCATCAGATGATGAATCTTCATCTTCCCATGCTTCTGTGTACAATGCTTTCTCCTGTTCTTTATTCTTCAACTTTTCTGCTTCACCTTTCATCTTCTTGTACTTGAGTTTATACTTTCTTGCTTTGTCAACAGGTTTGTTGAAACTTGAACCTCCTTCACTCTTGGACCAGCAATCAGCAGCTATATGACCTACCTTGCCACACTTGAAACATTTAGCTTTCTTTGGATCAAAAGAACTCTTGCCTTTACCCTTCTTAAAACCAAACTTCTTCTGTTCAATCCTTTGAGTCAAAAGAGCCACTTGACTTTCCAGATCCTGAATCTCCTCATCTACATCAGAATCACTATCATCAGAGGTCTCATCACATTCAGAATCAACCCTACTAGAGTAACTAGAGAACAATTGCTTGTTCTTCTTAGTAGTAGCTATCAATGCAGCTTCTGGATCTTTAACAACTCTCTTAGCATTGATCTTGTTCTTCAACTGTGATTCTTCAAAGTTTGACAATATGCCAAACAACTCACTTAGTTCATAAGTGTCTATCTTTTCACTGATTACCATTGATGTAATCACAGATTCAAAGTTTGAAGGTAACAGTTCAATGAACTTTTGACACAACACTTGTTGTGTTTTCTCTACACCAACACTTTCAAGATCATTAATCAGAACCTGGAATCTTGAATGAAGATCACTCAATGATTCTTTAGGCTGAGCAGCAAAATTTTCATAACACCTTATCAGATTCTTTTTCTTCTGAGTCTTAACAACTGTGACACCTTCATAGTCATTAAGCAAGAGATCCCACATAGCTTTTGCAGTTTTAGCATGACTGATCTTCCTGAGAATTGGAACAGTAACACCATTACCTATAATACTTCTTATCTTGCTATCAAGCTTGAACTTTATGGCTTCTGCTTCTGTCCACTTATCTCTTGGTTTTTCACGAAGATAAGCAGGTTGAGCAGAAGCAGTACTTGTAGCAGGAACAGCTTCAACCATTGTACCAGGTATAATAGGTCCTACTGTAAGGACTTGTTCAGCATCTTCATGAATCGAACCAAGAAACCATAGAACTTTTAGTTTCCAGGTTGCAAAGTCTGTGCCATCGAAAATTGGCACTCCTTTACCAGCCATAACTGGAGTTGGGATGGTACTGGAGGACATCTTTGAACAATATATGGATCGTTTTAAGATTACCGAATTGGATTTACACCAAACCCGCTCTGATACCAGTTATTAGTTCACAATAACTTGATTATGAACACTAAACTCTCAATAAACAATAGATACAAATTATATGAACAAAATTGAGAGAACACGAATGATATATAATATGAAAGACAAAGTAATCGTGCTTCAGAGATACAAAATACAATGAACATCGTACCCCTATTTATACAAGGTTAAACCAAATCTCCAAGATTTGGTTTCCAAAACTACTTGACTAAAAGATAGGAAAAGATAAACTAAAACTTATTAATATTCTAAACAAATCAGTGTTTATCTTCTAGAGATAATATCAAATCAAAACGTGATCTTCTAAATATTTATCCAGATCTCCAGAATTCCCATAGCTTCTTTACCAAGTAATTAAACCGTTCACACAAACAGATTCTGCAACTTGCATCTCCAGACTCTAACTTCCAGACTCTAACTTCCTGCAAAACATTTTGACTCATCAGATCTTATTCCAACATCAACACCAATATCCTATAACTATCTCATAACTAAACAATCCATATCATGGCTAAAACATTACTCCTCTTAATATACAACGTACACGCAATAAAGCATCAAGTCCAACAATAAAAAGCCACTGGAACCCATAATTCCTATAACTAATCTAAACACTTCCGTTAAATTGATGGTGAGTGTGGGTAACTAACGCGGATAACTAGCTCGTGCCTATGGTTAGTTACGGGTAATGAGTCGTAGGGAGTGGTCTTAGGGCTACAAATAGAAAACTACTTAAGTAATTAATAATTACTCCGTAATTATTTATAATTTAAGAACATGTCAAATAATCATGTTTTCATGTTTCAAACACAAACCAAACACACTAAAAAAACTTTGTAGGCTTGTATCGAAGTTTACTAGTTTAAATTCGACCCATTAATTGAACCCGACACAACCGGCCCGCCCATAACCTTGGCAACCAAGTCACCATATGGTCATGTGTTCCGTCAATCAAAATTACTACTGTGCCACTTCACTCCACAAAAGATAGAATTAGAACCGAACCCTGAATGAAACCCTAGCCACCACAAACCAGTTACCAATCGATCGCACAATCTCGATACTCGTCTAATCAATTTATCAGTTTCTCTGCGATAAAGGTTACTGTCCTTCTTCATTCTCCAATTGGCAGATTCTAGATTCTTCAAATTTCATCCTTAATTGCATTTTCCGGGTTTTTAGGTTTGTTGATTTGATTTGATGCAGGTGATTTGTTTGTAGGCTTTTTAGGGTTTCTGATATCGGAAAGTGAAATATGGCAAGAAAAGGTTTAATGGAGCAGGATTTGAGTAAGTTGGATGTAACGACGCTGCATCCGCTTTCGCCGGAGGTTATATCACGCCAGGCTACAATTAATATTGGTAATTTTGGTGAATTATTTGAGTATTTGTTTGTTTTGATGCGCTAATTGTGATTAATTTTGGTAAATTGGTGTGATTTGTTGGTGTGTTTTGGTTACAAAACAGGCACCATTGGCCATGTGGCTCATGGAAAGTCAACTGTGGTTAAGGCTATATCTGGTGTGCAGGTAAATTTCTTGTTTTCTGTTTGCTTTTTGTTGAAATTTATAACATTATGATACCACTAGTTGTAGCAAGGAAAAATTAGTACCTTTATCAAAGAACCTTATATAACCTGGTCATTATTCATATACAGACTGTTCGTTTCAAGAATGAGTTGGAGCGTAACATTACTATCAAGCTTGGTTATGCTAACGCAAAGATATACAAATGTGAAGATGAAAAGTGTCCTAGACCTATGTGTTACAGGTATGACTAAAAGTTGAGCAATATATTTGTTCCCTGGCATTTTCTTTTTACCTTACATGCTATTAAAGAAGTATCTTAATGTTGTAGGGCCTATGGAAGTGGTAAAGAGGATAACCCACAATGTGAAGTGCCTGGATTTGAAAACAGCAAGATGACATTAATGAGGCATGTGTCGTTTGTTGACTGCCCGGTAAGTATTCAACAGGCTTTGAAACTGATTCTTGAATGCTAAGAATGAATTTTAAGATACTTGTCTCAATGTGGCTTTTATTCAAACAATGAATTCTAAGATACTGTTTTATTATCTGATATGTAAAGCATGATGAGCTTTAATATTTCATCCCCTCCTTTCAATTGATAGTTAAAAGTTAAATTTATGTTATTATTATAGGGTCACGATATTCTGATGGCTACTATGCTTAATGGAGCTGCAATCATGGATGGGGCGTTACTTCTTATAGCTGCAAATGAAAGTTGTCCCCAACCTCAAACATCTGAGCATTTGGCTGCTGTTGAAATCATGCGCCTCAATCACATTATAATTCTTCAAAATAAGGTCGATCTTATTCAGGAGAATGTAGCTATTAATCAACATGAGGCCATTCAGAAATTCATCCAGGTTATTTTTCTTACCCATGTTCCCTTTTGATTACTATTGTGAATAATAATTGGTCATTATGAGCCATCTACTTATGGATTGGTCAATTGGTTTATGTGATATTATTTTTCTGTTTTTACTAATGTTTAATTGTTCATTATATCAGGGGACCGTTGCAGACGGTGCACCTGTCATCCCAGTATCCGCTCAACTCAAGTATAATATTGACGTGGTTTGTGAGTACATAATAAAGCGGATTCCAATTCCAGAGAGGAATTTCGTTTCTCCCCCGAATATGATTGTAATTCGTTCGTTTGATGTTAATAAACCTGGATCTGAAGTTGACGAGATAAAAGGCGGTGTTGCTGGTGGAAGTATCCTCAAGGTTTGTTTTCATTTTTTTTTTTTTTTTTTATTATTATTATTATTATTTTTTTTAAGTGTCTTTATCTTAGTGTTGTTTATTTCATGTAAGTATCGTCCATACATAGATTACAGGTTGAAGTCTCACATAGTTATTGTTGTATTATCCATAGCTTTTATGTTTTATTAATATAATATCAAGTTCCTTATATTTTTTTCATGATAACATATTTATTTTTATACAGGGTGTGTTGAAGGTTAATCAGCATATCGAGGTCCGTCCGGGTATAGTTGTGAAAGATGAGAGTGGCAACATCAAGTGCACTCCAATTTACTCGAGGATCGTCTCACTATACGCCGAGCAAAACGAACTTCAGTTTGCTGTACCTGGAGGTCTTATCGGAGTGGGAACCACAATGGACCCTATGTTGACCCGTGCTGATCGGCTGGTGGGCCAGGTTCTTGGAGAAGTTGGGTCTCTTCCTGATGTTTATGTTGAGCTAGAGGTGATCAGTTTTGAGCTGCTTAAACCTGAAATTCTTACCCAACCCAAAAAACCCGCCCATTATGACACTTCTAACTTCAAATTTACTAATTATGTATTTTGCACAGGTGAACTTCTTTCTTTTGCGTCGGCTGCTAGGTGTGAAGACCAAAGGAACGGAACGGCAAGGGAAGGTGTCGAAGTTAACTAAGGCTGAGATTTTGATGCTTAACATTGGATCAATGTCTACTGGGGCCCGTGTGCTGGCAGTTAAGAATGATTTGGCAAAACTGCAGCTGACATCACCCGTGTGTACGAGCAAAGGGGAGAAGATTGCGTTGAGCAGGAGAGTTGAGAAGCATTGGCGGTTGATTGGTTGGGGACAGATTCAGGCAGGTGTGACACTTGATATCCCACCTTGTCCAATTTAAGCAACAATTTGAATTCCAGTTTTGCCTTCTGAAGTTTTACTATATTTAATTCTTATTCTCTGTTCTAGCTTTTGTAGTAGTGTGATTTTACACTATTTTAACTTGTTTTGAGCACAACTTTTGGATGATGGTGTTTGAAGAAAGGATAAGACATGTGCATTTCTCCTTTGTTTTTTTCTTCTTTTTCGCTCGTGTTCGTTGTATCGCTATTATGAGATTGTAGTAGTCCTTTTTATCATATGAAGTCACTTTTGTTATCCCTTTGCCCTCTGTTTGATAAACATAGAGAAATACGGTTCTCTTTAGCAAATACAAGTTTTAAAAGCCAGTACAAGATAACAATGCATCAAGATGCTACCATTTCTTCGGTTGGTTTCGCTCCTTTTGTCTATTATCTGGTTTTTGTTTGGTTAATTTGTTTTTTAAATTTTTTCGGGATGTTAGGGAGATTCGCTTATAGATAGTTTTTTTTTTGTTTAGTTGGTTGCTTTTTAGGTGCGAGTTTTCCCGTTTTCTCCTAGTCCATTTGTATTCTTTGTTGAGGGCTCCTTTGAAAAATGACATCGTTTCCATATGAGTATTCGTTTTTTTCGCCCTCAAAAAAAAAATCAAGATGCTACCAAAATCTTGTTAATCTTTGTCCACCCTATTGGTAGTTATGGCTGTGTTTATGTATTCTTTGTTTGTTCAACTGTTTAGTGTGTTTGGTGACTAAGATAGTTTCTAGTTGTATCAGTATTTTACTTGTTGATTGTTGATTTTCGGATCCGTTTTTATTTTATTATTTTTTCGCCGAACTTAATAAAAAGAAAAGCATGATGCTAGCAAAATCCTCGGGGTAGGGAGTCGCCAAGCTGCTGTAAGCACGAGCATAAACCAGGTTTTTGTAATCTATTAAGCTCTCTTTTTTGGTTCATTATTGGGATTTGGGAGTGATATGTACACAATCATTTTTTATATGTACACAATGAAATATGCGTTAAAATGTTGTACATTACAATACTATAAAACATAATTGGTTATGTACAATGTACATAACAAAAATGGTTGTGTATATACCATCACCCATTGAGATTAGGTTGTACTAATTTTATATATTTTTAATTAAAACACTGGAAGAAACAAAGCCTTTTAAATAAAAATAAGTTAAAGGTGCATTAAACTACAACTTTTGTGTGATCAACATGGTATAATTGCGCATGCTGTCCTGGAATCCACTAGTTGATGTTAAATATGAACTAAATAGGCTTAGACATAATCTGTTGCAACCAGTGGCGCTATTCCACACTGAGAACCCCAATTTGGCTGATGAGCTGTCACTACTTACATCCATACATTGCTTCAAAGTTCTAAGAAGTGTATCGTATCGTATTTTGCTTGCTATATGACTTTATAATGTTAAAGAATTCATGCTACAAGAGAAGACCACTTTCACTTGCAACATGTACTATGACCGCTTCATGTAGATACGAGAAAGACATTTATAAATAATCAGATGTACATGACTAAATGGTTCACTAAAGTTTAACCTCTCAATGCTAGTCTGGGTATAAAAGAACAAGTTCTTGACATTTCCATTAATCGCTCGAAGATATAAGAAGCTATGACTGAATATTCTGCTATAAAAAAGATGTATAAAAGATTGAACAACAAAACACAAGATAAACAGTTGATCAATATATCATATCAGTCAGCTAAGCATTAAGAAATAATGTTGTTTAATTTCTGTGCTCTTTTGTCCTCCTTTGCTACTACTATACAGTTTGAAATCACTTGTACACAAACAATGGTTAGACTTTTTTTGCTTTATTTATAGCCTAAGCAAATGTGAATCTTCAGATGATTCCCGTTACGATTGTTTCTTTAAAAAGTTCCATGCAAGCAAAGCTGCTCCAACTGCAGGCTCAACCTGGTTTAATCCTAGTTAGAATACACGTAATACTCTGGAAAAAAAATGCATAAGAATGTTCATGAATTTGGATCCCATATAGTTTATGCTTGTTAGTCACAGTTAACACCATTTCAATTCCATATTCACAGTCCAAAAAATATAGAATCCTGGCGTTAAATAGACTTGCAATTTGATTGTGGTTATCTTATGTCAAAAAAAAAAAAAAAAAAAAAAAAAAAAAAAAAAAAAATATATATATATATATATATATATATATAACCAATTAAGATTAGAATAAAAGGTGTTGGAACAGTGTTTGAATGTGCTTCCACTTTTGGAAGATGTGCAATAACACACTCGGATGAATACTGTTCATAAAATTCTGATAATACTGAAAAACATAAGATAAAATGCATAAAAAGGTCATCTGAAATAAAAGTGTAGACGGTAAATAGAAGTCTTTTAGAATTAGGTCAAAAGAGCATACAACTTAATTTAGTTTACCATTAAATAATCATTTTTATTTGCAGTTAATATGAAAAAGATTATTATCCAAAGTCAACTATTTTTAAAGCAAAATATGTATATAAAGACACAAATATAACCCTCATTCCTGACCCAATAGTGAGTGAACATACTCTAGGTCCTCTTTCCAATACATGAAACGCACAATGTTGCAAACCCGCTACTCGGGGACTGGGAGTACTCGAACGGGATTTTGGAGGGAGTAATCGGCAACTCGGGATTAATCATATTGAACTTTTTATACATTTAAATAAAAAAAATTAAATTAAAATTATGTGTAAATGTTAAAGAAAACCATAAACATAAACTTCAACATTATTGTCTAAAAACATTAACTTTAAAATGTTGACCAATTGTGACTTTGAACGACATTGACCAATTAATTAAGAGGATTTTTAAAAATCGGATCAGTCTATTCTTATAAATGAGGAATCAGGGATTAATCGGGTTTTTTACAACAGTATATATACATTGTTAAAATCGAGGATGCTTGGAGAAGTATTAAAAGATATATATATATATATATATATCATAATATTGACCAAGTTCATTATATTACCTTAGGCCGGATCGGAACCATTTTTGGGAACTCCTTAGAAATGCAACTAATTACTTCTTTTCCTATATCCCACTTCTTATTGGCTTCAAGAACACCACCAACCATTACAAGAGGGCATGCTTTCTTTCCATCTACAAGTAAATAACTCATCTTTATAATACAACACACGAACAAGATACACACTAATACCATACTAAGCCAATTTAAGGTTGAAGTTAGGTCGGTAAAAAGGACGAGTCATAAAACTAATTAAGAACAGTAAATTTTATTTGTTAATTTTCGTTTTGACATGCACCTTCGCCACACAACCCTAGTCTGGAAACAACAGCCTTGATACTTGAAGCCAAATCCTGAACTGCATCAAGTAATATGCCATTAGCAACTTCATCACCAGCTTCTGCACAAGAAACGACAACCGGGACTAAAGCTGCAATTCGGGCCCACGATGGATCAGCGTATGTCCACCTATAATCAAATCAAGTTTATCAGTCATCACTAACACTTCAAAGTAGATGATCTAATGAGTAATGTAGATAAATTTATTAATTTGAAATCAATTTAAGACACAATTCGACTACATTAGTTAAGACAAAACATATACCCGATTAGTTCATCTGGAGAAGAAAGTTGTAGTTCGTGCAGGATTTTGGATGTAAGCATTGTTTGCGGCCCACGACCATCATGAGCCCGTATAACTGATGTCAATGCCATAGCAGATATACCATATCCACTACATGTTCATAAGATAAGTAATCAACAAACAGTCATTTACAATTAAATATCCTGTTCAAACAGGTGTTAACTATAAAAAGAAATTGCACATTATACCTTCCCCAATCACCTAAAACGGGACCCGCACCAGAAGCCCGGGCTTCTCTTCCATCTTCCGTATAACCATACGCAATAGTCCCCGTCCCAGCAATTAAAACACACCCATGAAGCTTTCCCATTGTTCCACTAGCCATAGCAGCCACAGCATCATTGTGTATTAAACATTTAACATCATTCGGGAATCTCTCTCTGAGTATGAAAAGACAAAAAACAATATTATCATAAAATTTTGGATATAAGGATAAAAAGAAGCAACAATTAAAAGTGAATGCATGATTCAAATAGACAACTGACCTCAGCCAACTTAAAATCCTTTGCTGGTCTGATGGATGGTTAACTCCCGATACAGCTAAACACACTGCTCGAACAGCTGATCGAGTTGAACCGCACTTTAAAAGAGCATCTGCCATAACGTTTTCTAGTGTTTCCCTTGCAGCAATTTCTGTCAATTACATGTTATTTGAATAGTCTTAGTATGGGTAGGGATTGTCACCTTTTTAGTATATAAGATGATCACATTATGTATGTACATATATAACAGAATATGAATTCAAATATGTAAACAGAAGATGCATAAACTATTACCTCCAACACTGTTATGATTCGAACAACCAGCAACAGCTCGAGCTAACACCGATGGAGGGTCAGGCGGAGCACAATCATCATCAAACGAAAATACAGGCATACATATACATACAGTTGAAGTTGTACCACCATCTAATCCCAAAATTAAACCCTGATCGCCACCATTAATCGTCATTCCGTGTTCGAAATCCCAAATTCCCCCATTCCTCTCCCTCTTCATCACTATAAAACACCTCCAAATTATGATAAAACCCTAGAATTCATAAAATCTTCATAAATGAAATAGCAGTAACAAAATCTTAATTCAACTGCTGCTGATGATGTAATAATAATAATAATAATAAAACTGAATCCGGGCAGGCATATAGGTCAAACACTAATGAACAAGAAAGACCTAAATATTATATTTTGATTACTAGTGACCAAATACAGCATTATTTATTATTTTACAAATTATTATACAATAAATTGGACAGTAATTGGTCAAAATTTTCAATTCGTCAACATCTGTCAGCATCAATTATACTTCTAAACAACATTGATTGGATGAACAATTTTACTTCATTTCAGTATACATATATGCATACAAACAAATACTCCGTACATCAATAGTTCAATTTCAATAGATTAATACAAGTGTAAATACAGATGTGCAAATTAGAGATTAAGGGGAAGAAAAGATACCACTGACTGAAATTTTAGCCTTGAATCAAAGAATATGCGAAGTGATTAATCTTGATTTTCTTGAAAGGTTTTTACTGTATTTTGTTCGGACCTTTTTTTAGTGTTATTACCCCCTACATACTAAAAGGCACCTAGGATTTGGTAGTTTCGGCCCACATACGCTTTCAAAACGACAACAGTTTCCCCCAGGATTTGGTCTTTTCGCCCCCATACGCTTTCAAAACGACAACAGTTTCCCCCGGGATTTGGCCGTTTCGGCCCCCATACGCTTTCAAAACGACAACAGTTTCCCAGACGACATGTCGTCGGGAAAACCCTGACATGCCGTCGGGAAAAGCCCAAATTTACATAATCACCCCCTTAACTACGTTTACCTTTACATCTTTTCAGGGGTATAAAACGAAAACTCATTATTTTATTTTAAAAAAGTTACATAAACTCCACCCGAATTGTTAACGGACCGTATCTCCTCGCTCGCCGCGAGTTAAATTTTTTCGAGACCGCCATTCAACTCGAAATAATCTTGCGAACCCAACGGGACTAACTACGCGCGAAATGGACACTTTTCAAAAAACGCTAAATACTGCGGGCTACCTTTCATACATATATGTACACGTATAACAAACTACCCAGGCTATATACATCATATCGATGGTTTCGTCTCCCTTTTTTACGCAACCTTCGCGGCATTTAAAACGCATAGGAAATTAGGTACTCTAGGTATTAACCACGTGCACCCAAACACACCCGTAGCAAATCGTTTTTAGTTCTATAAATTCATAACGCTACGTTAACTACGAATATGTAACCCGAAAGGCCCCGCAGCATCGCGCGGGCTACTTTTTCTAGTTTTGTGAATTTGTGAATAGGTGGTGTGAATTTATTTTTTTTTAGTTCAAAATTATATTTATTTATTTATTTTTTTCCGAAAAAGGAAATTTTATAAAAATATGGAACTTTCATAAAAAATGACAATAACCAATAACAATACAAACGTCCTAGCGAGCATCACAACTAGAAAATCATGACCCATCAGAACGAAAAACAAGCACTAGCTAATTAAACGCTAGCTTCACCACAACTAACACAAAAACAACCTAACTGAAACAACTCTACAATCAAAAAATAAACCAACAACTCAAAAAGGAGGGAAAATTTTGAAACAAAATTTTATATGTAAAATAAATATTTATGAAACATCGTTGACTTCACTCTCTATCAATAAAATATTCTCTTCAATAAAATCTGTTTTAATTGATTAAGAATTTGAAATAAAAATTTTACGGAGGTAATATACCTTTATATTATAATTGCTATTTTTATCGGTGATTGGGATTTGATTTTGAGATTCGACGGTAATACAACTTCCATTGTATGTATGTGAACGCTAGTTTTTCTTTTTCATAATGATTGCGGTTTGCCTGACCATCCCTGAACCTTTGCCCGTGCTATTGCTGTTGTTCTAATCACAACAATGTTGGAGGTGGTAGTTCATATCTCTTCTTTTTTTTGGCATATGTAAATTGATATTTTGATATATATGCATAGCAAAACACAATATCAACTCGAGTTCCTATCGTCATGTTGTGACGACCAGGCAATTTTCGACCAAATTTGAACTTGATCTTAAGCTGAAACCAACACGATAAGCAAAGTCTGTAATGATGAAGTCTCAAAAACTTTGAACTGTGTTCATGTATACATGTGACCTTTGACTATTCCCGACGATTCACGAACCATTGTGTAAAGTTATATGTAACATATATATGTGTGTGTGTGTGTGTATATATATATATATATATATATATATATATATATATATATATATATATATATATATATATATATATAAATTTGAAGATAAGTAATAATATGAAAGTTAATACATGTAAGGTGTTATAATAATTAATAATATTGTTATCATTATTAAATAGCCTTGTTATTATAATTAATAGTAAAATTTAATTAGTATTATGATTATTATCCTTACAAGTATCTTTATTATCATAAATAATACAAATAGTATTATTAACATGAATAAAATTATTAATATTAGTTTTATAGTTAATATCATCTTTAATACTTATTAATATTATAAATACTATAAAAATAATTAATATTAGTATTATTATTATAACTATCATTAATAATACTTTTATTATCAATTACACTAAAATTTATTATTATTATGACTTATTATTATTAATTATATTATTATTATTATTATTATTAATTATTATTATTATTATTATTATTATTATTATTATTATTATTATTATTGGTAATATAATTATAATTATTAATTATTAATTATTAATAATAAATATATAGAATCAAGAATATTGGATCCGAATCAGTTCCACTTTACTTTCAAATCTGATTACAATTCGTTTTTATCTGATTTTGTCAACAATCTACAACAGTTAAAGGGTACAATTCAGTTAGCAATCTACATCGCCTTTTATTTTTTTTATATTTCTGTGCACGAACGAATAAAAGCTGTTGGATTCAATTGAGTTATAAATCGATTATATTAGCAATATTATTAGAAAAATTACTCAATTCTTTCATCACCAACTTTATTATTATTTCTATCAAGTGATCGAACTGCTATACTACTGTATGTTTCGTTTTCTATTTCGAATCAAACCACACCTTTAAATCAACCACCTGTCGAGGTTTCTGTTATTGTTATTATCTGGTTCATCCTCTCCAAGAACAACACCCATTTAATCACCTTCAATAAACCAAACCCATGCCATCACCACTCGCCACTCTAAAATACCCAACACCACCGATTACTCGAAGATCCCCACAAAGCCTATAACCTCTTCAATGTATATCTACTGCTGCTTTCTTATTTAAAACCCTACGAATTCCTCCTTCGACCCATAACAAATCACCACCAATAACACCTCATTAATCATCAACTCGTTTCACTCTTGCATGTTTCTGTTGGTTGAAAACCACCACCGTCGCCACTTAATTCCTTTATTTAACTTCTTGTGCCGTTTCTTTGTGTGATCGTAATCGAATATTATGAGGAGTGAGGTAATGACGATGATAAAGATAACTCCATAATATAGAAGATATATTTAGGACCCTACTTGATTATTTATCTAATTATACAAAGCACTACCATCAAGTGTCGGCAATTTGCCTGGTTACGTTAATGGAAAATGACGACATGATGATGAGTATAATAATGATTCGGTGAAGATAATAATTAAGATGATAATAATAGATTTATGATGGGTTGTAAAGAAGAAAGGGATGTGTTTGTTGTTTTTCATTTTCAACGAACCCCACAACCACAATATCTATCGAGCAAACTATTTAGAACATGTTATTTGGGCTGCTGTATTTCTTGCTGATCGAGCTTCATGAGGATATCAAACAGGCCACAAAACTTTAATTGGATTTATTAAATGGACTGTCTTGTTGGGCCATATATTTCTGCATTTGGGCCGAGAAGTTTAGTAATAAGGTTGATACAAGATAAAACGGATTAAAATCGTAAATATAGCAGATAAATTCGGATAGTGTAATGGTTTGGGTGGTTGTGAGGTTAACGTGAGGTCACGGGTTCAATTCCGGTTCGTGACATTTTTTTTTGAAAAGCTCTTTAAAGGTAGTTTTATTATTTTCATTATTATCATTATTACTATTATCATTATAGATTAGAATTAAAATTAGAATTAGAACTAGAATTAGAACTAAAATTATTATTATCATTTTTATTATTATTGTTAAAAGAACTTTTATTTTTATTTTTAAATTTTCATTGTTATTAAAATTTTCATTTTTATTAAAATTATTAGTATTATCAAAAGTATCATTTAGAATTATTTTTTTTAAGATTCATATTATTATTATTATTATTGTTATTATTAAAAATATATTTTTTTATTATATTATTAAAAAATTTCATTATCATTATTGCTATTATATTATTATAACAAATAAATATTTTGTCTATAAAATATACTTTTAGTAATATTACATATGAGTATGTATTAATCATATTAATATTTTTTTTATATATGTAAATATTCATATATAACAAATTAGGTATTTCTAATAATACAAACCATATATAGATATTAATATAACTATATAAATATTAATCATTTAATTTATATACACAAATTAAAATATATAACTTAAGATAGACAATATGAAATTTTTCGATTACAATTATGTGTATTAATAAATAAACAAATGATATAGGTTCGTGAATCTGAGGCCAACCCTGCATTGTTAAATGACGTCATATGTATTTTTACTACAAAATACAATATGGTGAGTTTCATTTGCTCCCTTTTTAATTGCTTTTGCAATATATATTTTTGGGTTGAGAATACATGCGCTGCTTTTATGTTTGACGAAATAGACATAAGTACTTAAAATATATTCTACGTTGAGTTGTACCAACCCTGCATATCTTCCCTAATAGCTTGGTAACTAATATTTACATGTTGGAATAACATGTAAGCGCGAATCCTATTGATAGATCTATCGGGTTTGACCACCCCAACCGGGCTAGTCGCTCTAGTATCGTAAACGGTTGCATAGTACTTCGTTTTTATTACACTTGGTACAGTGTAGGGAGATTTCATAATAAAGAGAATATGCCACATTAATTGTTAAGTATGGTTACCGAAGCGCTCAACAACTTATAGAATACTTTTATACACTTGCGAGTGTACATATATTCATGAAACAGAAATCTTGTGGTCTATCAAAAGTGCTGAATTTTATTGTTTACGATAAACCTATGAACTCACCAACCTTTTGGTTGACACTTTAAAGCATGTTATTCTCATGTATGAAAAAAATCTTCCGCTGTGCATGAAATGTCCCGTTCATATTGATTATAAACGTTCCATATTAATTGATTTCGTCGCGAGGTTTTGACCTCTATATGAGACGTTTTTCAAAGACTGCATTCATTTTTATAACAACCATAACCTTTATTTTATCTATAAAGGTTTAAAAAGCATTACGTAGATTATCAAATAATGATAATCTAAAATATACCGTTTACACACGACCATTACATAATGGTTTACAATAAGAATATATTACATCAAAAATAAGTTTCTTGAATACAGTTTTTACATAATATCATACAAGCATGGACTCCAAATCTTGTCCTTATTTTAGTATGCAACAGCAGAAGCTCTTAATAATCACCTGAGAATAAACATGCTTAAAACGTCAACAAAAATATTGGTGAGTTATAGGTTTAACCTATATATTATCAAATCATAATAATAGACCACAAGATTTTATATTTCAATATACATCCCATACATAGAGATAAAAATCATTCATATGGTGAACACCTGGTAATCGACATTAACAAGATGCATATAAGAATATCCCCTATCATTACGGGAAATCTTTCGAACATGATAAAAACGAATTCGAAGTACTAAAGCATCCGGTACTTTGGATGGGGTTCGTTAGGCCCAATAGATTTATCTTTAGGATTCGCGTCAATTAGTAGATTGGTTTACTAATTCTTAGGCTACCAAGCAAAAGGGGCATATTCGGCTTCGATCATTCACCCATATAATGTAGTTTCATTTACTTGTGTCTATTTCGTAAAATATTTATAAAACTGTATGTATTCTCATCCCAAAATATTAGATTTTAAAAGTGAGACTATAACTCACTTTTACAGATTTATACTTCATCGGGAGTAAGACTTGGCCACTGGTCGATTCATGAACCTATAACAAATATATACATATACATATATATATCAAAGTATGTTCAAAATATATTTACAATATTTTTAATACATTTTGATGTTTTAAGTTTATTAAGTCAGCTGTCTTCGTTAGTAACCTACAACTAGTTGTCCATAGTTAGATGTACAGAAATAAATTGATATATATTATCTTGAATCAATCCACGAACCAGTGTATACACGTCTCAGGCTAGATCACAACTCAAAGTATATATATATTTGAGAATCAACCTCAACCCTGTATAGCTAACTCCAACATTACTGCATATAGAGTGTCTATGGTTGTTCCAAATAATATATATACATGGGTCGATATGATATGTCAAAACATTTGTATACGTGTCTATGGTATCCCAAGATTACATAATATATTAGAATACATGTATAATACAATATAAGTTAGCTAGGATATGATTAATATACATTTGTTACCAATTTTCACGTAGCTACAACAAGAAAAATTATCCAATCTTGTTTTACCCATAACTTCTTCGTTTTAAATTCGTTTTGAGTGAATAAAGTTGCTATGGTTTCATATTGAACTCTATTTTATGAATCTAAACAGAAAAAGTATAGGTTTATAGTTAGAAATATAAGTTACAAGTCATTTTTGTAAGAGGTAGTCATTTAAGTCGAAAGAACGACTTCTTGATGACCATTTTGAAAAACATACTTCCACTTTGAGTTTAACAATGATTTTTGGATATAGTTTCATGTTCATAAGAAAAATCATTTTCCCAGAAGAACAACTTTTAAATCAAATTTTATAATAGTTTTTAATTATCAAACCCAAAACAGCCCGCGGTGTTACTACGACGGCGTATATCCGATTTTACGGTGTTTTTCGTGTTTCCAGGTTTTAAATCATTAAGTTAGCATATCATAAAGATATAGAACATGTGTTTAGTTGATTTTAAAAGTCAAGTTAGAAGGATTAACTTTTGTTTGCGAATAAGTGTAGAATTAACTAAACTCTGTTCTAGTGATTACAAGTTTAAACCTTCGAATAAGGTAGTTTTATATATATGAATCGAATGATGTTATGAACATCATTACTACCTCAGGTTTTGTGGATAAACCTACTGGAAATGAGAAAAATAGATCTAGCTTCAAAGGATCCTTGGATGGCTTGAAAGTTCTTGAAGCAGAATCTTGACACGAAAACAAGTTCAATTAAGATTTCCACTCGAAATAAGAGTGATATAGTTATAGAAATTGAATCAATGTTTGAATATGAGTATTACCTTGTATTAGAAAGATATCTTACTGTAAATAAGAAAGATTTCTTGAGGTTGGATGATCACTTTACAAGATTGGAAGTAAGCTAGCAAACTTGAAAGTATTCTTGATTTTATGAAACTAGAACTTATAGAATTTATGAAGAACACTTAGAACTTGAAGATAGAACTTGAGAGTGATCAATTAGATGAAGAAAATTGAAGAATTAAAGTGTTTTTAGGTATTTTTGGTCATTGGTATATGGATTAGATATAAAGGATGTGTAGTTTTATTTACATGTAA
The DNA here is from genome assembly GCF_046630445.1 of Rutidosis leptorrhynchoides. Lineage (NCBI taxonomy): Eukaryota > Viridiplantae > Streptophyta > Magnoliopsida > Asterales > Asteraceae > Rutidosis > Rutidosis leptorrhynchoides. Next base: position 218,497,850 of record NC_092336.1, read on the forward strand.
ATAAGTCATGAATGATTACTAATATTTTTGTAATTTGATGAGATATTTCATGCTAGTTGCCAAATGATGGTTTCCACATGTGTTAGGTGACTCACATGGGCTGCTAAGAGCTGATCATTGGAGTGTATATACCAATAGTACATACATCTAAAAGCTGTGTATTGTACGAGTACGAATACGGGTGCATACGAGTAGAATTGTTGATGAAACTGAACGAGGATGTAATTGTAAGCATTTTTGTTAAATAGAAGTATTTTGATAAGTGTCTTGAAGTCTTTCAAAAGTGTATGAATACATATTAAAACACTACATGTATATACATTTTAACTGAGTCGTTAAGTCATCGTTAGTCGTTACATGTAAATGTTGTTTTGAAACCTTTAGGTTAACGATCTTGTTAAATGTTGTTAACCCATTGTTTATTATATCTAAAGAGATGTTAAATTATTACATTATAATGATATTATGATATATTAATATATCTTAGTATGCTATATATACAGTTAAATGTTGTTACAACAATAATCGTTACATATATGTCTCGTTTCGAAATCATTAAGTTAGTAGTCTTGTTTTTACATATGTAGTTCATTGTTAATACACTTAATGACATGTTTACTTATCATTTATAATGATTAAACATAGTGTGTCAATATCTTAATATGATTCATAAGTATTTAGTAAGACGTTGTTTTAACGATAATCGTTATATATATCGTTTCGAGTTTCTTAATTCAATAAACTCAATTTTATGTATATAACTCATTGTTAAAATACCTAATGAGATACTTACTTATCATAATATCATGTTAACTATATATATAATCATATATATGTCATCATATAGTTTTTACAAGTTTTAACGTTCGTGAATCACCGGTCAAATTGGGTGGTCAATTGTCTATATGAAACCTATTTCAATTAATCAAGTCTTAACAAGTTTGATTGCTTAACATGTTGGAAACACTTAATCATGTAAATAACAATTTCATTTAATATATATAAACATGGAAAAGTTCGGGTCACTTCAGTACCTACCCGTTAAATAAATTTCGTCCCGAAATTTTAAGCAGTAGGAGGTGTTGACGTATCTTCTGGAAATAAGTGCGGGTATTTCTTCTTCATCTGATCTTCTCGTTCCCCGGTTAAATCGGGTCCTCTATGAGCATTCCATCGAACTTTAACAATTGGTATCTTGTTTTGCTTAAGTCTTTTAACCTCACGATCCATTAGTTCGACGGGTTCTTCGACGAATTGAAGTTTTTCGTTGATTTGGATTTCGTCTAACGGAATAGTGAGATCATCTTTAGCAAAACATTTCTTCAAATTTGAGACGTGGAAAGTGTTATGTACAGCCGCGAGTTGTTGTGGTAATTCAAGTCGGTAAGCTACTGGTCCGACACGATCAATAATCTTGAATGGTCCTATATACCTTGGATTTAATTTCCCTCGTTTACCAAATCGAACAACACCTTTCCAAGGTGCAACCTTAAGCATGACCATCTCTCCAATTTCAAATTCTATATCTTTTCTTTTAATGTCGGCGTAGCTCTTTTGTCGACTTTGGGAGGTTTTCAACCGTTGTTGAATTTGGATGATCTTCTTGGTAGTTTCTTGTATTTTCTCCGGACCCGTAATCTGTCTATCCCCCATTTCACTCCAACAAATCGGAGACCTGCACTTTCTACCATAAAGTGCTTCAAACGGCGCCATCTCAATGCTTGAATGGTAGCTGTTATTGTAGAAAAATTCTGCTAACGGTAGATGGCGATCCCAACTGTTTCCTAAATCAATAACACATGCTCGTAGCATGTCTTCAAACATTTGTATCATCCTTTCGCTCTGCCCATCAGTTTGTGGATGATAGGCAGTACTCATGTCTAGACGAGTTCCTAATGCTTGCTGTAATGTCTGCAAGGATCTTGAAATAAATCTGCCATCCCTATCAGAGATAATAGAGATTGGTATTCCATGTCTGGAGACGACTTCCTTCAAATACAGCCGTGCTAACTTCTCCATCTTGTCATCTTCTCTTATTGGCAGGAATTGTGCTGATTTGGTGAGACCATCAACTATTACCCAAATAGTATCAAAACCACTTGCAGTCCTTGGCAATTTAGTGATGAAATCCATGGTAATGTTTTCCCATTTCCATTCCGGGATGTTGAAGTAGACCTGATGGTTGTAGCGACCCGACAAAATTTTCATTGACGGCGCCAGCTACTTAGGTCCCATTACTTGGTCATAAGTCTTTAAAATGACGTTTGACCGAAAATATGTCGCATTCATTTCAAAAGTTAAGATTTGTTCCCAAGTTTACAAGAATCGTTCATCCAAAAGTTACGTTACAAAGTTATAAGTACAATTGAAATCTATGCGACACGATTTAAAAGTAGCCAAAAGATGCTCCATGTATGCATGTATATACTCGACATCCAAGCAAGTATCAAAAGTAATGAGCGGAAGCATGTATCACAAAACGTTCAAGGACCTGAGAAAAACATAGAAATCTGTCAACGAAAACGTTGGTGAAATCATAGGTTTAAGTAAGTAATTACAAGTGAACCACAAGATTTGTAACATTGATATAATAGTAATACATTCGAAAAGTTTGTTTCACGAGCACCCAATTATCAATGCTTAACATTCCTTCCCTAGAACCCCATCACAATAGTGTTAGAACATACACTGTTTCTCGAAAATATATTTCATTCGTAAACGGTAGCGAACCGTTTGAATGAGGGTTTGTCAAACCCATATGGCCATATAACATAAGTTCTCGCTTACACCCGGCAAGTGTAACTAATGATAATCGAATTGAGGATTTTTGTTCAAACTCATATGTAGAATGTTTGTTTTCCTGTACTTGTGTTCACTTAGTATAAAGAAACGTTTATGTTTTCTCATCCCAAATGTAAGTTCAAAAGAGTAAAAGTGGGACTATGATCTCACCTTGAGTGCACGTATGGAAAGTACTTCACAAAGTAACGTGTGCAAAGGACAATGCTAGTCTTGACCTAAACAAATAGGTCGTATCAATAACGGTAAACATGATAGGTCAAAGATGTTCAATTAGTCCTATGGCTCGTTAAGACTCGATCATAATAGCATGTGAATCAAATTGTCCAAGTTTCATGCAAGATACAAGTATAGAAACAAGTTAGAAAGATTGCAAAATCATTTGGTTAAGTTTGACAAAAAGTCAAACTTTGGTCGGTCAAAGTCAACGAAAAAGTCAATACGTTCGGGTCGGGTCCCGAACTATTTTTCTAAGGTTTTTATTCATATATAAGCATGTTAGAACAAGTTACATGTGAATCGGAGGTCCATAGTGTGCCAAACATTTTTCATATAATTGACAAGGTGGTCAGAAGCTGGACACGCCTTATGTCGCGCCGCGACAAAGGCTGGCCGCGCCGCGGCATAACACGCGAGCTGGTACCTGGCCAGTTTCAGTTTTCTAAGTCTCAACCCAAAATTCAAACAAACATAATACACAAACCGTATACACTTAGAACTCGTATCTTATATCGTTAGAAAGGTAATTTGACAAGGAACACAACTAAATACATTTCACCAACCAAAAACATCATTTGCAATAACCGACTTTCCAACATTTAATGCTCAATTAATGCTCAAGTTCATAAATGCACAAAATAGGATTTGGGAATTAAATGCATCCATATAACGCGCCGTTTCGTAGGTAATCAAGCATACAATACAACTAACTACTTACTAATAATAATTCATGGCATTCAATACATCAAAAATTAATTTCAAGTTCACCGAACCCTAACCCAAATTCACCAAAAGCACTAATCATGTTTATGAAGTTTTCTAAAACAACCTACACATCAAATTGAAGCTAGTGATGTTAGGAACACATTTAATACATGCATTTATAACATTTAACAACATTTAAGCAATCAAATCATCAATCAAACACACCAAACTTTCAAGTTCATGCTAGTTATCAAAAATAACAAGATCGAACATATAATTCATATATTCATGTTAGACTTGAGCCATAGACACTAATTAACAACTTTATAAGTTAAAAACATCAAGAACACAAAATCTAGTGATTTTAGAAAGTTACCCAAACGTAATAAAATCGGTATGGAATCGAAGAGGAAGTTGCAAGGATTCCAAATATGTAATTTTTTTTGCAAGACACCCGCTAGCTTGGATTTAGATGTTGATTCTTTGAAATGGTGTTTTGAGAGAAAATAAGAAAGTAGTGAAGAAAATGGAAAAAGAAAGGGAATTAATGAATGGATGAGAGTGAAGGGTTGACTAGTTGACCTAGTCACCTCTTTGCTCTCTTGGCAACAATGGTCCCTCTAGTTTCATTCGGGTGAGTGAATTACCTAAACGAGATATTTTAAAACGCGTATTAATGAGGGATGTCATAAACATAAACGGAAAAGTAAACGGAAAAGTAAACGGAAAAAGGCGGGATGTTACAATGGTTTCTGATGCTCAGCTTTGACCTTAGAACACGTCAAACATTCTCCTACGTACTTAGCAACATCGGCTTTCATACCCGGCCACCAAAAATGTTTCTTGAGATCCTTGTACATCTTCCCCGTTCCAGGATGTATTGAGTATCTGGTTTTATGAGCTTCTCTAAGTACCATTTCTCTCATATCTCCAAATTTTGGTACCCAAATCCTTTCAGCCCTATACCGGGTTCCGTCTTCCCGAATATTAAGATGCTTCTCTGATCCTTTGGGTATTTCATCCTTTAAATTTCCCTCTTTTAAAACTCCTTGTTGCGCCTCCTTTATTTGAGTAGTAAGGTTAGTGTGAATCATTATATTTATAGCTTTTACTCGAATGGGTTCTCTGTCCTTTCTGCTCAAGGCGCCGGCTACCACATTTGCCTTCCTCGGGTGATAACGAATTTCAAAGTCGTAATCATTTAACAATTCAATCCATCTGCGCTGCCTCATGTTCAGTTGTTTCTGATTAAATATGTGTTGAAGACTTTTATGGTCGGTATATATAATACTTTTGACCCCATATAAGTAGTGTCTCCAAGTCTTTAATGCAAAAACAACCGCGCCTAATTCCAAATCATGCGTCGTATAATTCTGCTCGTGAATCTTCAATTGTCTAGACGCATAAGCAATTACTTTCATTCGTTGCATTAATACACAACCGAGACCTTGCTTTGAGGCGTCACAATATATTACAAAATCATCATTCCCTTCAGGTAATGACAATATAGGTGCCGTAGTTAACTTTTTCTTCAACAATTGAAAAGCTTTTTCTTGTTCATCCTTCCATTCAAATTTCCTCCCTTTATACGTTAATGCAATCAAGGGTTTTGCTATTTCGAAAAAATCTTGGATGAATCTCCTGTAATAACCAGCTAGCCCTAAAAATTGGCGTATGTGTTTCGGAGTTTTCGGGATTTTCCACTTTTCAACGGTTTTAATCTTTGCTGGATCTACCTGAATACCTTCTTTGTTCACTATATGACCGAGGAATTGAACTTCTTCCAACTAAAATGCACACTTTGAAAACATAGCGTACAGTTTTTCTTTCTCAGCAACTCTAGCACTTTTCTCAAATGTTCTTCGTGCTCTTGATCATTCTTCGAGTAAATAAGTATGTCATCGATGAAAATAATGACAAACTTGTCAAGATATGGCCCACACACTCGGTTCATGAGGTCCATGAACACAGCTGGTGCGTTAGTCAATCCAAATGGCATAACCATAAACTCGTAATGACCGTAACGCGTCCTAAAAGCAGTCTTCGGAATGTCATCCTCTTTCACCCGCATTTGGTGATATCTAGAACGTAAATCGATCTTCGAATAAACTGACGAGCCTTGCAGTTGATCAAATAAGTCGTCGATTCTCGGTAATGGGTAACAGTTCTTGATGGTAAGTTTGTTCAACTCTCGGTAGTCGATACACAATCTGAATGTAGCATCTTTCTTCTTGACAAACAGAACAGGAGCTCCCCATGGTGATGTACTTGGTCGAATGAAATCACGCTCTAAAAGTTCTTGTAACTGACTTTGTAATTCTTTCATTTCGCTGGGTGCGAGTCTGTATGGAGCACGAGCTATTGGTGCAGCTCCTGTTACAAGGTCTATTTGATATTCAACGGATCGATGTGGGGTAATCCCGGTAATTCTTTCGGAAATACATCGGGAAATTCTTTTGCGACGGGAACATCACTGATGTTCTTTTCTTCAGGTTTAACTTCCTCGATGTGTGCTAGAATGACGTAACAACCTTTTCTTATTATTTTTTGTGCCTTCAAACTACTAATAAGATTTAATTTCGCGTTGTTCTTTTCACCGTACACCATTAAAGGTTTTCCTTTTTTACGCATAATGCGAATCGCATTTTTGTAACTAATGACCTCTGCTCTCACCTTTTTCAACTAGTCCATGCCAATTATTACATCAAAACTCCCTAATTCGACTGGTATTAAATCAACCTTAAATGTTTCATCACCCAGTTTAATTTCTCTATCCCGACATATATTATCTGCTGAAATTAATTTACCATTTGCTAATTCGAGTAAAAATTTATTATCCAAAAGCATCAATGGGCAACTTAATTTAGCACAAAAATCTCTACTCATATAGCTTCTATCCGCACCTGAATCAAATAAAACATTAGCAGATTTATCATCAATAAGAAACGTACCCGTAACAAGCTCCGGGTCTTCCTGTGCTTCTGCCGCATTAATATTGAAAACTCTTCCACGGCCCTGCCCATTAGTATTCCCCTGATTCGGGCAATTTCTAATAATGTGGCCCGGTTTTCCACATTTATAACAAACAGCGTTGGTATTACTTGCTCCGACACTATTCATTTCGGCATTACTTGTTCCGACATTATTTGCTCCCTTAGTTCTGTTAAACTTTGGTTCGTAGACCTCACACTTTGTCGCGCTATGACCATTTATTTTACACCCGTTGCAAAATGTCATGCAAAACCCTTGGTGATTTTCTTCACACCTATGACATGGCTGTTTTTGGTTTTTGTTGCCGTTGTTGTTATTGAGGTTGTTGTTGGAATTGTTATTGTTGTTGAAACGGTTGTTGTTGCTGTTGTTGGGATGTTTGTTGTAGTTATTGTTAGGATTGCAGTTATTGTTGCGATTGTTGTTGCAGTTGTTGGAATAGTTGTTGCGATTGTGGTTGTAATTGTTGTTGTTGTTGTACTGGTGACTCTTGTCACCGTTTTCCTCCCACTTCCTCTTGAGTTGTTTCGTGTTGGCTTCTTCGACCGCCTGCTCTTTAATTCTTCCCTCAATCTGATTTATGAGTTTATGAGCCATTCGAATTGCCTTCTGTATAGAAGCAGGCTCATGTGAACTCACATCTTCTTGAATCCTTACTGGTAACCCTTTTACAAACGCGTCGATCTTCTCTTCTTCATCTTCGAACGCTCTCGGACACAATAGGCACAACTCTGTGAATCGTCGTTCATATGTGGTAATGTCGAACCCTTGTGTTCGTAACTCTCTAAGTTCTGCCTTGAGCTTATTGACTTCGTTTCTAGGACGGTACTGCTCGTTCATCAATTGCTTGAATGCCGACCACGATAGTGCGTAAGCAGCATTTTGTCCTACCTGTTCAAGATAGGTGTTCCACCACGTTAACGCAGTACCTGTGAAGGTATGCGTAGCGTACTTAACTTTATCCTCTTCAGTACACTTACTTATGGCAAACACCGATTCGACTTTCTCGGTCCACCGTTTCAATCTAATTGGTCCTTCGGTTCCATCAAATTCCAAAGGTTTGCAGGCAGTGAATTCTTTGTAGGAGCATCCTACACGATTTCTTGCGCCGTTAGCTGCATTGCTAGATTCAGAGTTATTATTGGTATGTAGCGCAGCCTGTACTGCGGCTATGTTTGCAGCAAGAAAGGTACGAAATTCCTCTTCGCTTATATTCATGGTGTGTCGAGTAGTCGGTGCCATTTCCTTCAAAATAGCCAACTGAATCGAGTTAATTATACAGAATATTAAGAGTAGTCAATAGTATTTCGTAGCATAATATGAACTCATTTATAAAAGCTTTTTCTTCATATTAGCTTTTTATAAGTTTAAATTCGGGTACTACCTACCCGTTAAGTTTATACTTAGTAGCTAATATATAATTCAACTACTACAATTCCATATGAAAAACTGATTATAATAATATATCACATACAAATATTCTTCAAACTTACAACTTCGCTATATTACATATAACATGAAATATAGTACACTTTGATACAGGACAGTTTTGAAGATAAATCTAGTTAATACGTAAGTTGTTCAGCAAAGGAAATAAAGACACGTAATTCATAAGTCCAGAAACAAGTCATGCATTCTGGTTTTACTAAGACGACTTCCCATCCTTGGTCTTGTGGAAAATAACCGTTATGACCATTGGCTAGGCAGCATGTTGTAATGTCGTCAAAAGGACGAGGGTTTCGTAATGTCCAACAGCCCCGTAATAATCTAAAAACCTTGTTTCTCACCCCAACTACTGAATCCGTCACTTGTGGGAAGGTTTTATTTAAAAGTTGCAATCCGATGTTCTTTTTCTCACTTTGGTAAGAAGCGAACATCACTAACCCGTAAGCATAACATGCTTCTTTATGTTGCATGTTAGAAGTGAAGGTATTTCATATGCCCGAGAGACATATTAAATTAATGTGGCTAATGTGTTATGATCCAAGTCGGGTCATACACAATAACAAGCTTACCGACACTCTATATGTATTTAATCTCAACGATTGGATCGTTAAATAAATACGTGACACTTGAACTTTAGAAAATCGGTTTTCTAAAATATTATCACTTGAGATAAATTATTTGGATAATTTATATTTAATTATTTATAGGTTTAAATAATTATATTGTGTTATATTTTATAAAAGTTTATAAAATATGCAAGTAACTTAATAATATACATGGTTTTTTATATATATATATATATATATATATATCAAGTTATATATATATATATATATATATATATATATATATATATATATATATATATATATATTGAAACATTGTTATTATTATAAGAAGTGGGCAGAATTTTGGGACTCCTAGGAGACAACCCATGCTTGCTTTTATTACTTTCTATATACACACTTCCTTAAGTGCAAGACTAGACTCTTCTACCAAGTAATCTTGACTCTTACATGCAAATACATTTGAAAAATTGCAAAGAAAACTCTCAAAAAACTGTGCTGCTGGCCGTGGCTGTTTAGGAGCAAAAGAGAGATCATAATTTGGTTTTTGCAAGCTAGTTTCAAGTATCACATAAATCCTAACCAATAGCAAGGGTGTTGGGTTAATAGCTTGGGTATTTCTCCTTGAGGTTTCATCATTTTGAAGCTCCATTCTTCATCATCTTCATCATCACCTTGCTCATTTGAAAACAACCCTCAACTAGCTTGAGGAGGTATGAATCTTCTCCCCTTGTTCTTATATGTAAGCATATGTTCAAGGCTTGATAACTAAATGGAATTCATTTAAAATGGTTTAACATATATACTTGGTTTTATAAACTTTCATGCTTCCGCTTTCTTTAACTATCATGAAAATGGTTTTGTGATTATGTTGACATTTAAACTTGTTGTTATGTTGAATTCCATCAATGGTATCAGAGCCGAGGTCTATGAAATATGCTTCTTATATATGGTCTTTAAAACCCACCAACTTTGCATTCTATTAACATGCATGAAAGTAGAATGTAAAAATGTTCGGGTTTGGGTGGGTTTATGATGTTATCCGAATTCTAAGGGGTTCCAAATGTGGTTTTGGACTTGCCATTTGGTTCATATTTGTTGCTATATTGATGTTCACAATCATAGCCATGACCTTGTGTTTGAATGAATGTTTGTTTGGTTGATTTGTTAATCTCTCAATATGGTTGTAATATTCATTCAATTTGGTTTGTAATATTAATTATTCATTTGGTATGTAATATTAATTTTGATTATGTAATTTATTTTATATTTGGCATGTAAAATAGATTAGGTTGTATTTTCATTTTTTAGAAAAATGTATTAGGATATATTTTGTAAAAATGAAGACGCAAGATGAAGACAAGGAAGATGCAAGATTAAGTGAGAGATTTGAAATCTCCTACTTTGTGTTATAACCCTTAACCGGTGGCATTTGTTTTTGGCTAAACAAATGTCTACCAAATTGGCTTGATTGTGAACATATTTGTTTTGCATGCATGGTTGTTTATTGTGTTTGTATGTTTGGTTGCTACAATAATATCACATGTTAACAACAAGCAAGATGACAATTTAATTGGTTAAATTAGACATTATTAACGACATGCAAAATGACAATTTAAATGGTTAAATTGAAATGACAAAAGGACATTAATAAATGGTTATTAAGAACACTAAAAGGATCACACATATAAAATGGTTTATATCAAGTAATTGGCTTAATTACAAGACATGAAAATGGTTTTTCATAAATACCATATACTAAATGTATGTTGGTGTATGGCATATAAGTTTTCTTAAACTAGAAATAATGAAAACTTAATATCCCTTATTAACAAGGCAAACAAGTTGAACGCCATCCTTTTGTGTGACACTTAAAAAATATTAAGGAACTCATAATGGGATAAAGGTCACCTAACCGTTATGAGCAAACTAATATGATTAAGGTGAATTTCGCACACTTGTGGGATGAAGGTCACCTAACCACTTGTATGTTGAATTTACACGTTTACACAAGTAGGACGACTTGATTTAGGAATCATGAACTTATGGTCACCGAAGCATGAGGAACAAATAGGCATTGATGGGATAAATATGCCATGCAAAAGGATTGCATGATCCCATAACTTAGAAATTGTAAAAGGATTGCAATTGTCATATAATGACTACCTAGCTAAATCAAATGACGGGATAAAGGTCACCTAACCGAAATTTGGTTCACCGTTGGATTCTAAAATTTAATAAATATCAATTGGATTTAAAGGGTATTGATCGTTAAATTAAAATTAATACTTAAACAACTTTGTTAAATTTTGTAGATGGCCGCTAATAACAACAACATTCCAAACGCTCCAATCAACTTTAACAACCTATTGTTGAGGTCAATCCTCGAAAAGAAAAAACTCAACCATACGAATTTCATGGATTGGTTTCGCAATCTAAGAATTGTCCTCAAACTTGAGGATAGGGCGTATGTGTTGGAAGACCCCATTCCCGATCAACTGGACGAGGATGATACGGAAGGCATGGCTTATTGGGAGAAATATTGCACCAATTTGGTGCAAGTTTCTTGCCTCATGCTTGGGACTATGATACCGGAACTCCAAAAGGATTTCGAGCATCATAGTGCATATGACATGATCACACAATTGAAGGAGATGTTCCTTCAACAAGCTCGTGTCGAGCGCTTCGAAACGGTTCGAGCGCTTCATGCATGTCGGATGAACGACTCCCAATCCGTTTCATCTTATGTCCTTAAGATGAAAAGCCTAATTGATCGAGCGAACCGTCTAAACTGCAACGTGTCTAATGAATTAGCCACGGGCCTTATCCTTAATTCCTTGTTAAAGAGGTTTGACACATTTGTAATGAATTACAATATGAATGGATGGGATAAGAGCATTGGCGAATTACATGCCATGCTTAAGACGGCCGAAGAGAGCATGGGTAAAAGGGCTTCACCCATGTTTATGATCAATGAAGGTGGGTCCAAAAATAATACCACTTCTAAGCCAAAGACGGCTAAGAGGAAGGGACCCGCCTACCAAGGCAAGAGCAAGGGAAAGGGGAAGATGGTTACCCTAACCAACAATAACAAGAAGCAAAAGGTTGCCGGTAAAGCTAACCCCAAGGAAGATCCGTGCTTTGGTTGCGGTGAAATGGGTCACTGGAAACGCAACTGCCCGGTCTACCTAAAGGAGTTGAAAGAAAAGAGGGACGCAGGGCAAACCTCAGGTAATGTATATATGGTATACATTGAGCTTAGTATTACTTCTTCTAATACGTGGGTATTAGACACATGATGTGGAACTCACATTTGCAATTCTATGCAGGGGTTCAAAAGAAGTAGACAAGAAGCGAGAACATCAAGTCTCTTCATGGGAAATGGAACTAAGGTGCAAGTAGTAGCTCAAGGAGACTTTATTTTGAAGCTTCCAAGTGGTTTGGAGCTTATTTTGAAAAATGTTTTGTATGCACCCGATTTATCTCGAAACATTATTTCTGTATCCCGTTTGAAACAATGTGGTTTTAATCTTAATTTTGTTAATGATGATATCCATGTTTCTTTAGATAATGTGTTCTATTTCAAGGCTTCGCCCACGAATGGTATTTATGAATTGGTTCATGATGACACATCATACAATAGCTCAATGTTCCATGCAAACACCAAGAAACTCAAAAGGGATTTGAGTGATTCCTACTTATAGCATTGTCGCCTTGGTCACATAAACAAGAATCGAATGCATACACTTCAAAAGAATGGACTTTTGAAATCAAATGAACTGGACTCATTTGATGTATGTGAATCTTGTTTACAAGGCAAAATGACTAAAGCACCTTTCAAAGGGACCTATGAAAGGGCTAAAGACTTATTGGGATTAATACATTCGGATGTATGTGGACCCTTTAAGCCCATGACTAGGAAAGGTGAAAGATACTTCGTCACTTTCATTGATGACTTCAGTCGTTTCGGATATGTCTACTTGTTAAGACATAAGGACGAAACTTTTGAAGCATTCAAGGAATATCAAAACGAAGTACAAAATCAACTCAATAAGACAATCAAGGTACTTTGTACCGATAGAGGAGGTGAATACCTAAGCGATGCTTTCCAAGATCATCTTAAAAGTTGTGGGATTATCTCACAACTCACTCCTCCTGGAACACCCCAACTTAATGGAGTTTCCGAAAGGAGGAACCGAACCCTAATGGATATGGTTCGATCTATGATGGCAAGAAGCTCGTTACCTCTATCATTTTGGGGTTATTGTCTATGCTCCACGGACCGTATTTTAAATATGGCCCTAACCAAGAAAGTGGAACGAACTCCTCATGAGATGTGGTTTGGAAAACCTCCATCTCTATCATACTTGAAGGTATGGGGATGTGAAGCTTATCCTAAGCATTACGTTCCTAATAAGTTGAATGCTCGATCCACGAAGTGTATCTTCATAGGATATCCCAAGGATGATATGGGATATTATTTCTTTGATCCATCCGAGCAGAATGTGTTTATTGCTCGGAAGGCTGAATTCCTTGAAACTAAGTTCCTAATGGAAGGTAATAGTGAAAGGAAGATAAATCTTGAGGAGGTTCAAGATCAAGTAGATGATACACAATTGGTTGACACTAGCACTCAACATGAAAATGTTGAGAGTGATCAAATGGATGATCAAAATACACAAGACGTTCGCAGATCTGGAAGGATTAGTAATCCTCCTGAGAGATATGGGTTTCTCATGGATGGTTGCTATGTGGTTGATTTGGATGAACCAACAAACTACCAAGATGCTTTATCAAGGATTGATAAAGATAAATGGCAGGAAGCCATGAACGCTGAGATGCAATCCATGTATGAAAACCAAGTTTGGGAACTTGTTGTACAACCTACTGGCTTTAGGCTAGTTGATTGTAAATGGCTTTTCAAAATGAAAACCGACATACATGAAAACTTGGATACATATAAAGCTAGACTTGTAGCAAAATGTTTCACTCAAACTCAAGGGGTTGACTATGATGAAACTTTTTCGCCTGTGGTAATGCTAAAGTCTATTAGGATATTACTTGCCATTGCTGCTCATTATGATTATGAAATATGGCAAATGGATGTCAAGACCGCTTTCCTAAATGGACATCTTGAGGAAGATGTCTATATGGTTCAGCCTGAAGGTTTTGTTGATTCGAAATATCCTAAAAAGGTATGCAAGTTAAAGAAGTCAATCTACGGATTGAAACAAGCATCTAGAATGTGGAATCATCATTTTAATGAGGAAGCCAAGAAATTTGGCTTCATTAAAAATGGTGATGAAGCTTGTGTATACAAGAAAGCTAGTGGGAGCACTATCATGTTCCTTGTATTATATGTGGATGATATATTATTATTTGGGAACGATATTCTGGAAATGTAAGTGTTAAAACTTGGTTAAGTAAATGCTTCTCCATTAAGGATCTTGGAGAAGCACAATACGTTTTGGGGATTGGGATCTACAGGGATAGATCCAAGAAACTGATAGGTTTGAATCAAAGTGCATATATTGAAAAGATCTTGAAAAGGTTCAAGATGGAGAACTCTAAGAAAGGTTTGGTACCTATTCAAAAGGGAACACTTCTCAGTTCATCTCAGTGCCCCACCACGAAAGATGAACAGGAGAGAATGAAGAAAGTTCCATATGCGTCTGCCATTGGGTCAATCATGTATGCAATGATATGCACTAGACTGGATGTGTCATGCACTCTTAGCTTGAAAAGTAGATACCAGAATAACCCTGGAAACAGTCATTGGATTGCTGTTAAAAGTATATTGAAATACCTTAGGAGGACTAAGGATATGTTTCTAATATATGGGTCTGGTGAGGAGGAACTCGCTGTAAAAGGTTACGTGGATGCGAGTTTCCAAACTGATCGAGATGATTCTCGATCACAATCCGGTTATGTCTTCACATTAAATGGAGGTGCGGTCTCTTGGAAGAGTTCAAAACAGGATGTTGTTGCATTATCCACTACAGAGTCAGAGTACATTGCCGCCTCATTGGCAGCTGATATCGCGTATTTTATACACATTTTCATTGGCGATATCGGTTACATTTTGGTCCATTTGGATACGATTTGGCGGTTATATTGATAATATTGAGTTGTTCGAAGTTTGACGAGCTAATTATTAGAAAGTGGTGTTTTATGAAGTTTATGGGGCATTTTGTTGGATTGTTATTCCTAATGGTGCACCGAGGATGGAAACGTTAAGTAATTAGCAGGTATATTGGGTTTTTAGATGATTCAAGATAAGAAAGTGTGTAAAAGTCGAAGGAACCAGAAACAGTTAATTGCCGCGGCGCGAGAAAGGCCTCCGCGGCGCGGCCGTACACGTGTTTTCAAATCAGAACTTGAGTTAAGAAGATCAAAATTTCATGTATAATGTCGCGGCGCGACCATTAACTCCGCGGCGCGACCAGTCTGGCGGTTTAGCTGATTTGTGCAAGTATAAAAGGCCGAATTTAACCCTAATCAATCATAATCGTATCCTGACGAATTCCAGCCACTTTTTGACGAACTTAGGTGATTTTTGGAGATCTTCAAGGTCATTCTAAGGTATTAATCATTCCGGGAACAAGTCTCGATTCGTGTATCTTTCAGATTTCAATCTTTAATTAGTTTTATTCTTTTGTTATCAACAATGAATTATTCTATGTCTTTGATTGTTATTTTGATTTCAGCCATGATTGTAGGCTAAACTCTTAATGTTTGTCTAGATTGAATATTTGCAAGTGTTTGGATGATACTTTAATGTTTTATTGATTGATGCATGATTAATTATGAGTTTTGATTATGAACCATTCTTGTGGGTGTTAATTATTGATACTAGGTTGATTAGTGAATCTTGTTTGAACAAAGGGAACCCTGTTTCAATTTAGTGATCTAATTTCCAATTGATTTGTCTTAACCGATTGGGTGCTTACTGGACCAAGGGGGTAAACCGGGTATGGTAATTAAACAAAACAGGGGTGAATTGTGTGGAGCGAACGCGTAACCAATTGAATCTTAATCTTGTAATTAGCTAGTTACTAAGTCACAAACGAAAGATAGTTTTTGGTGAAAGGGAACCCTAAGCCAATAAGTCCTAGTTTGACGTGTTTGCTAAAAGAGAACTCTGGGTAAACCGACTCTGTAATTGCGTGCATTGATTAATAGAACTAGTGCTTAATAACAAATCATCCAACACTGCGAATAGGATATCTAGGCGAACATTCTTTTATCCATTGAATTCAAATATCTTTATTTTTCTGTCGAGTCTGCATTTCTTTTATTTAAACTTAAAAACCAAAAATATTGTCTTTTATTTTCAAAGCTTCCTTGATTTGGCTAATCGTTAAATAGCCGCAAAACGAACTATCTCGTACTTTCAACTTTCATAGTTTAACTTAGTTTACTTTTCTTAGTTGCAAACTTAATTCTCACGTTAATACTGTCCTTGGAACGATACTTGGAATTACCATTTTTATACTATTGCACGATCGGGTACACTGCCCGTTAGTGTGTAGTAATCTTTAAACCAGGCATATTTCCAGTGATAAATTTATATACTAGATTTCACACATCAAGTTTTTGGCGCCGCTGCCGGGGACAGTTGTGTTGAAAATTAAGTTTGATAATTAAGTTTGTTTTTAGTTTAATTTTAACTGTTTAGTTTAATTTAATTCTAATTGAGTCGGTGCGTTTAATCGGTTTGTTAGCTGTGTTCTTGCAGTTACAGGTAGTGCATGCAACATACGCGTTCTTCAGATTCTCCAATTGTTAAACCATTTGACGAGCCTGAAAGAGAGTTGTTTAAAGCTTTAAGTCAGAAGCAAAAGTTAACAGTGGATTCATCAGTTTCATCGGGTGATACTTACGTTAATTTGGGAAGTACTTCTGAGACTGTGGTGCCCGAGACACCACCTGAAATTTTTAACGAAGAAGACTCTTACGCTTCGTCTGATACTACAGAAACTGAAGAAATGGCCGAAGGAGAAGCACCCCGTCCTCAGACTATGGCTGAAAAGTTAAAGGCCACCCGAGGAGGCCAAGGCAATTCGATTACTCAACCGAATATTACTCAGCCTTTTCAAATTACAGGGCCGATCCTGAATTTGATTTCTTCTGATTGCCGATTCTATGGCAAAGATACCGAGGATGCTAACGAGCATCTTCGTAATTTTAATGATGTTTGTAACTTGTTTAAGCTCCATGAGGTTGCCGACACTTCAATTAAGACAAGACTTTTCCCTTGGACTCTTAAGGGAGAAGCTAAGAGATGGTTAGATAAGCAACCTGAGGGTACGATTACATCTTGGGAGACTTTGGAGGATAAGTTTTTGTCAAAGTTTTTCCCTGCATCTCGAGCTGCTCGACTTCAAGCAGATATTTCTCAATTTAGACAAAAGAGCAGTGAGACATTGTTTGATGCTTGGGACCATTTTGCTACTTTGTTACGCTCGTGCCCGCAACACGGGTTGAATGATTTACAGAAGGTTCAGATTTTCTACAAAGGTTGTGATATTCCTACGCGTCAGAGTATTGATCAAGCTGCAGGTGGTACGTTAATGGATAAGACTGAAGAAGAGGCGTTAGAGATCATTGAAAAGCAAGCTGCTTATTCTCATGAGTGGCATCAGGATCATGAATCTTACCCTTCAGCTTCAGTTAAGAGAACAGAGACTACAGGTACAGGTGCTTATGATGATTTTGGGTCTATCAGTGCTAAGTTGGATTCGTTTGGTAGGAATTTGGAGAAGATGAACAAGGATATTCATGGTATGAAGGTTGGTTGTGAATACTGTGGAGGTTTGCATCTGGGCAAAGATTGTGATGCGGGTTTGACTATGAATCAGAAAGAAGAGGTCAACTATATTAGTCAGCAGAATAACAATCAGTTTCAGGGACGTGCTCAGTTTAATAGGAATTTCAATAATCCTTATAATCCGCAAGGTAATCAGGGTTCGAGGTTCCAACCGGGTTCTAGTGGAGGTTTTCAGCAGCAAGCTCCCGGTTATTTTCAGAAACCACAGGTCGAAGAGAAAAAGTCCAACCTTGAGGCTATGATCGAGAAGTTAGTGATATCTCAGACTCAACTTGTCACTACCGTTACTCAGAATAATGAAAAGAATGACCAAATGTTTCGAAATCAACAAGCAGCTATTCATAATCTAGAACAGCAGATTGGTCAACTTGCTAATAAGAGTAGTGAGAGAAAACCGGGGGAGTTACCGAGCAAGACGGACACTAACCCGAAAAACGGGCATGTTAATGCTATCACCACCCGAAGTGGTTTAGCGTATCATCCACCGAGGAAGCCCGACGAGTATGATTTGAGGGTACCGTTAGTTAATGATAGTGAGCCGGTTGTTGAAAGTGAACCGGAAAGGGAAAAGGAGCCGGAACAGGTGGCTGAAAAAGTTGTTAAGGAACCGGTTACTGTTGCTGCTAAACCGGTAGTTAGAGAGTATCAACCACCGCTCCCATTCCCGAGGAAACAGCGATTGGAGAAGCTAGAGGCCGAAAAGTCCAAGTTCATGGACTTGATTAGAAAAGTTAACATAAATATGCCTTTTATTGATGTTATTGCAGGTATACCTAAGTATGCGAGGTTTCTTAAGGATTTGCTGACTAACAGGCGGAAACTGGAGAACGTGTCTTCAGTCAGGTTGAATGCCGCATGCTCAGCGGTAGTTGCAAACAAGCTTCCCGAGAAGCTTGAAGATCCTGGAAGTTTTACCATTCCTTGTTTACTTGGTAATCTAGACTGTATGAGGGCTTTGGCGGATTTGGGGGCTAGCATTAATTTAATGCCTTATTCTATTTACTTAAAGCTAGACCCCGGGGAGTTAAAACCCACGCGTATGGCTGTGCAGCTAGCCGACCGCTCTATTAAATTCCCTCGTGGAATCATAGAGAATATGCTAGTGAAGACCGGGTCGTTAGTTTTTCCGGCGGATTTTGTGGTTTTGGATATGGAAGTGGATGAAAGGATTCCACTAATTTTGGGTCGGCCATTCTTAAATACTGCTAGGTGTATGATTGATGTGTATGGCCAAAAGCTGACCCTTAGGATAGATGATTTGAGTGCAACATTCTCAATCGACCATGCTTTGAAATACCCTGGTTACACTGATGATACATGTTATTTTCTTAACACTGTGAATATCCAGTCTGAGTTTTTGCAGGAATTCCCAGAGTTACAGGGTTCAGGAGAATGCTCATTGGTTGAGATTGATGAGGATGTGCAGGTTGAGGAGGTGGATATTTTAACCACCTTGATGGAAAACGGCTATGAGCCGACTGAAGAGGAGTTCAAAGAACTTGAACGTGATTCAAATTACCGGAGCCAGTCTTCAATTGAAGAACCTCCCGAGCTTGAATTGAAGCCACTTCCAGATCATTTGGAATACGCTTACTTGCATGAGGAATCTAAGCTTCCGGTAATTATTTCTTCTTCTCTTTCAGCAGGTCAGAAAAATGAGCTTATTACCATGCTAAAGGCCCATAAACCGGCCATTGCATGGAAGATTCACGACATTAAGGGTATTAGTCCCTCCTATTGCACCCACAAAATCCTAATGGAGGATAATTCCAAACCTGTGGTGCAACGTCAAAGGAGGTTGAACCCGCACATGCAGGATGTCGTGAAGAAAGAAATCGTTAAGCTCCTTGATGCAGGTCTGATATACCCGATTTCTGATAGCCCGTGGATTAGCCCGGTACACTGTGTACCTAAGAAAGGTGGTATGACTGTTACCACCAATGATAAAAATGAGTTAATTTCCACCCGGACTGTCACGGGGTGGCGTGTTTGTATCGACTACCGTAAGTTGAACGACGCCACACGTAAAGACCACTTCCCGCTACCTTTCATGGATCAAATGCTAGAGAGGTTGGCGGGAAACAGTTTCTATTGCTTTCTCGATGGTTTCTCGGGCTATTTTCAAATTCCGATCTCGCCCGAGGACCAAGAGAAGACCACTTTCACGTGCCCGTATGGCACGTTCTCTTATCGACGCATGCCCTTTGGCCTTTGCAATGCTCCGGCCACTTTTCAAAGGTGCATGATGGCCATATTCCATGACATGATCGAAGATTGCATGGAGGTGTTCATGGATGACTTCTCGGTCTTCGGTGACACTTTCGATTCATGCCTTCTTAATTTAGAACGGATGTTGGTCAGGTGCGAAAAGTCCAATCTTGTGCTCAACTGGGAGAAGTGCCATTTCATGGTTCAAGGGGGCATAGTTCTCGGGCACAAGATTTCTAAAAACGGTATAGAGGTGGATCCCGCAAAGGTTACCGCTATTAAGAACCTTCCACCTCCTACCGATGTTAAGGGTGTTAGGAGTTTCCTCGGGCACGCTGGTTTTTACCGGCGATTCATTAAAGATTTTTCTAAGATTGCCAACCCGATGAATAAACTCCTTGAAAAGGACACCCCGTGGAACTTCTCCGACGAGTGCCAAAAGGCATTCGAGCTTTTGAAGGAGAAACTCATCAATGCACCGATCATAATTGCTCCGAATTGGTCTCTTCCATTCGAGCTTATGTGCGATGCATCTGATTTCGCTGTTGGCTCAGTTTTGGGTCAAAGGGTCGAGAAGCATTTCCGACCCATCTACTATGCAAGCAAGACCTTGCAAGGAGCGCAATTAAATTATACTACCACTGAAAAAGAGCTCCTTGCGGTGGTCTTTTCGTTTGATAAGTTCCGGTCCTACTTAGTCTTATCTAAGACTATTGTCTTTACGGACCATTCTGCTCTAAAGTACCTTTTTGCCAAACCGGATGCAAAACCCCGACTTCTTAGATGGATCTTGCTTTTGCAAGAATTTGATGTGGAGATCCGGGATAAAAAGGGTGCTGAAAACTTGGCGGCCGATCACCTTTCACGTCTTGAGAACCCCTCCCGTGAGGTTCTCGATGAGACTACCATTCATGATGATTTTCCCGGCGAATATCTCATGAAAGTGGATAGGGTTGATGAGCCGTGGTACGTGGACATAGCTAATTATCTCGTTGGGAGATTCTTGGAGAAAGGGTGGTCACATCAAAAGAGGAAGAAATTCTTCAGTGACCTTAAGTACTATTTCTGGGAGGATCCCTATCTTTTTCGTTGTTGTCCTGATGGTATTATCCGCCGGTGTGTTTCCGGTGATGAGTGTATGCGGATTTTAACCGAGTGCCATAGTGGGCCTACCGGTGGGCATTTTGGACCCCAAATTAAGGGGCGTAAAGTTTATGATGCCGGCTTTTATTGGCCGACAATCTTCAAGGATGCCCACTTGGTTTGTAAGTCTTGTGATTCGTGCCAAAGGGCCGGTAAAGTCACCAAACGGGATGAGATGCCTCAACAAAGCATCCAAGTTTGCGAAGTATTTGACGTTTGGGGAATTGACTTTATGGGGCCATTTCCGAAATCTCAGAATTATAGTTACATACTCGTTGCCATTGACTACGTGTCTAAATGGGCCGAAGCGCAAGCTTTACCCACAAATGATGCACGAGTTGTGATTTCGTTCCTTAAGCGTTTATTCTCTCGATTTGGAACTCCTAAAGCTTTAATTAGCGATAGGGGTACTCATTTTTGTAACGCTCAAATGGAGAAGGTATTGAAGCGATATGGAGTTGTCCATAAAGTTTCTACTTCATACCATCCCCAAACGAGCGGACAAGTTGAGAATACAAATCGAGCTCTTAAAAGTATTCTTGAGAAAACTGTGGGTTCGAATCCGAAGGAGTGGGCAAATAAGCTCGATGAAGCTTTGTGGGCGTTTAGAACCGCCTTCAAAACGCCACTTGGTACCACTCCTTATCGGTTGGTTTATGGGAAAGCGTGCCATCTCCCATTGGAGATTGAGCATAAAGCTATGTGGGCACTTCAAAAGTGCAATTTAGACTTGAAGGAAGCCGGACGCCTAAGGGCGGGGCAATTGAACGAGCTTGGTGAGTTACGCCTTGATGCGTACGAGAATTCATTGATTTATAAAGAAAAGACCAAGCAATGGCATGATAGGAAGTTAAAGGGTCCAAAAGAGTTTAACGAAGGCGATCGAGTGCTTTTGTTTAACTCTAGATTAAAGCTTTTACCGGGAAAACTCAAGTCCCGGTGGACGGGACCATTTGAGGTTGTTAAGGTGTTCCCATACGGTACGGTCGAGTTGAAAAATGCGAATGGTATCACCTTTAAGGTTAACGGACATCGTGTGAAGAAGTATGTTGATGGTCCGTTAGTGATTGATGACGAGGTTCACGTTGAACCCGATCCCAACGCCACTTGAAGTTGGGGACGAGTTGCGTGAACGACTCATTAAATAAGGTTCACATTGTTGTATAGTGTGTATAATTAGGTGCGATCACGGGTTTGTTGAGTCCAAGTTGCTAAATGATTGATTTTGATTGATTACTAGTTGGATTTGTGGTAGTTTTTGGTTATTGTTTTTTTTAAAAAGGATGCTGAATTGTAAAAAAACGAAGTGGCTTTTCCCTTTGTATTGCCGCGTCGCGACAACGGCCTTCGCGGCGCGGAGAAGTGCATAGGTTGGAAACAGAAAGGGACTTGAAGATGGTAATTAAATATGTGTATTACCGCGTCGCGGCAATTTTGGTCGCGGCGCGAGGTATCATTGGTTTGGGGATTCACGTTTCTCAAAAGAATTAACCATCAGGGGTAATGTACTGCCGCGGCGCGGCAGTTAACATCGTGGCGCGACATTTCAGGCGCGCAGATACTGAACCCCCGGTTTTGTTTAAAGTTAAATGGGCCAACCCGAATAATTACATGACCCGTCGCGAATTTGACCCTTTTTAGGGTATATGCATCAGTTTTACACCACATATTATCACACACTTATCTCAAGAACACCTAAGGCTTTTCAAACCCTAATTTCAATTACCCAAATCACTTCTTAATTTCTTCAATTAATTGCTACATCATGCCGGTTAAGGTCCGATTTTAACTAATCTCTTGCTTTTTCTTTCATTAATCTTGATTAATCTTGTTAATTTTAGGGTTCATGTTTGAAAATTTAAGGGGTTATGTTTAATTGAATCTTTTATGCTTTAATATGAATTAATTGTTGATGAATTTGATATTATTGTGTTTCTTCATGATTTATTGTGTTGATTATGCATGATATTGATTCTTGAAATTATGGTAGTGATTAAATTCGAATTTCATGATTAAATATTTGGGGATTTTGTTTGAAAGGGTGTTGATTGTTAATGATGGTATGTTTTAAGATAGTGTGGGGTAATTTGGGCGGGTTTCATGTGAGAATTTGGAATTGGTTAAGTTTGTCGAGTTTTTGTGATTAATGAGATGACTATTTGAATGTGGAGTTGTTTAATCTTGATGTAATTGGATGGTTGATATGATGAAGTTTGTTATATGGAGTTTAAAGTTAGTTGTTTAAAGAAACACATTTATGCTATAAGAGTTTTGGAATTAGTTTGAATGTGATACATGAAACACAAACATATGTTTTGGATACTTGCTATTGTTTAAATGTTTAATTGAAGTTGAAACGAGTTTGATGACAATTGATGCAAGTATGTGGAACATGTTGATTTCGCTTAACGCTAACTCTTCAATGTTTGTGTTTGGATTTGTTTTTGTTTAATTTGTGCAGAGAAGCAGAGCTAGTGCACCATCATCCTCCACGGCTCAGGCCCGTATGGAGGAAGAACGACGAACCGACCCGGAAGTGTGGTTGGAAACAGTTCAGGAAGAATTTTCTCAATACTATGCCTTTATTTCGGTTCGAAACATCCAAGCTACTTGGTTCTTCAGCTGGGATGAGTTAGACAGAGCATCTGATGAGGTTAAAGAGGAAATTGCTTCCATATTGTCATTGTCTTATTGTGGGTTCGAAATAGATGCATGGGAACGCGCTATGTCCCTAAGAGAGCATCTTTATAGGGAATTAATTGTTGAATTTTTCTCCTCGCTTAGCTTTCGTACTAGACGAAATGGGGAAGATAAAGGGTTCTTAACTTTTCGATTGGGGGGCGAGAGAAGAGCGATGAGTCGATTTGATTTAGCGCGAGCGTTGAATTTGTTTGAAGGGTGGACCGATAATCTTTTGAAACGGTATTTACAGGAGACAGAGTTTATTGGTAATCAGGAAGGCTATCTTGAGCGTGATTTTTGGGAGGAAATATCGGGTTTGGTGCCTTTTGTGTCAAATGAATCCAAGGGCTCTGATATTCAACGAAAAGACTTACGGTTGTTTCAAAAGCTTTTATCAAGTACTTTTTGTGCCCGACGGAATGGGAATGATAAAGTTAATTCCACCGAGCTATGGATTTTGTTTAGGTATACACGAGGTGCACATGTGGATTTGTGCAATCTTATTGGCACATATTTGTCAAATCATTCACGAGAGGTTCGATCCACACGGCCAATTCTTGGTGGCCATTTTGTTACACGAATTGCAAAATGGTTCGATATTGATTTTAGTAGATGCACCAGATTGACTGATCAGCTGCAGATTATGAAACCTTTTAATCTAAGGTTTTATTTTAATGCCAATTTCGTTATGTGGAATGAGAGTCGAGATGTTGTGGTGCCGTTTGTTGAGCCACAAGCACCCGAGGTTGGGGGTGCTAATCAGGGTATGAATGAGCCGGAGCAGGTTGCTCCAAATGTGCAAGCTGGGGGTGAGCAGCAATGGGGAATTTCCCAAGAAATTTGGGATGGTTTGGTTTCATCGGTGGGTAATATACAGGTTGGTATGTCGAGTGGGTTTCGTGATTTCCGTAGTGATCAGCGGGAACATGATAACAGAATGTGGGCGAGCCAACAAAGAGTTGAGGCGAGTAATGTTAGGCAGGAGGAAAGGTTGGATGAAATAAACCATGATCAGCAGTGGATTGCCTATGGTCATGACTGGCAGCGCCACAACGATCGCCTCTATTACCACGATCCAGAGAATTATTTTGGTACCATCGCTCAGCAACCAGTCTACTATCGGAGTGAGGTTAGGCCTCGAGTTCAGGCCCCGATTTATGATGAGAGTGAGAGATTTCAGGATGCCCAGCGCAGATATGAGCAGCAGTACCCGTACGGCAGCTGGCCGTATGACGGGTTTCAGTGATGAGGGCCTGCGTGCCCGTTGATCTTGTTGTATTGGTTTAAGACTATTTTCTTTTCGATTTGGTTGTACTTGATATTTTTATTTTTCGTATGATGTACTTTGAGACCTATTTGGGGCAAGGCGTTTCGGTACCGGGTGGTACCACCTTGCCCATTTATGTATTTGGTGTGTTTTTCTTTTTGTTAGGTGTGTTGGTGAAACGGTTTTTCAAGTCTGGCATTAAGTTCAGCAAAACTACTTTAATGATGGTATTGGTGTGAGGATCGGGAATGGACGATGTTCTTATGCTGGCAGTCAGTTCAGCGCCATCTGTCACTGTCATTCCACGATCTGTGGTTAAGCTCGATAAGTTTTTATTTTTCTTACCCTTTTGATTTTAATCCATTTTTGATCTCAAGTGATGGGGACATTACTTGATCTCAAGTGTGGGGTGGGGGATGTAAAATCTCTCGGGTTGGTTATTAATAGAATCATCATTATTTTGGTTTTGATATTTAAATGACGTTTCACGGGGTTTTGGTCGTAAAAAAAAATTGAAAATTTTAGGGGAAAATAAAAAAAAAAAAAAATGAAAAAAATTAGTTAGTTAAAAAGAAAAAAAAAATATAAAAGTAGTTAAAAATTCGACCAAAACCTTTGTTTAAGTATGGCTTGGTATTTATTTCATTATGTTTAACGAAGCCAAAGTTGTTCCACATGCTCATTACCTTTGAACATGAAATCCTACTAGTTCGGGGAACTAAATAGTAGGTCACCTGTCCCAAAACGGGTGTAAACCGTGAGAGAGCGGTGATTGCATAGCGTGATTGTGACCGAATCACGTGCCAGATCAAAAACTTTTGGTTACTTGGTATAGCATACTTCCGAAACTATATCATTTTATTATTGCATCATTTAATGATGTGATACTGTGGGAAGAGGAGCCTTGAGCTTCACCAGTGCTGTCCTTTTTAGGAGCAATAGCTACGTGCTTGTGTTTGCTTAGACAACACAACCCATAGCCAAAAGCTATGGAACCCGAAGGTTTTCGGGATTTTTCAAACCCGGTGTCAAGTGAAACAGATTGGCACTTCCGAGTGATTCAGATCCACTCAATTAAGGAAGTAAAGTCTTCCGATTGTCTTACTTGGTACGTATACCTCTTAAGCGTGCCATTTCATTACCCATCATTTCACGATGAGGTACTGTTAGAGGAGAAAGTCTTGAACTTTCAAAACACGTTCATTATTTTGAATGTGAAATCCTACATGAACATTCAGTTCATACGTAGGTCACTTGTACAAAAACGGGTGTCAACCGTATGAACGGTGATTGGATCGTGTGGTCGAAGCCGGGCCATACGCTAGATCGAAAACTTTTTAGGGCGGTCTTCATTGTTTCTCCTAACAAGGACAATGTATGCGCTCGACCACCTTTTATGACCATACAGGATGTATCCATTCCATCCTTAAGGGAGTCAAGTCTCCCGAACGACACACTTGCTGATTTATTTCAGAAGTTGTAGTCCAGACCAGTTGTAGGGTGACGAAAAGTCTTGAAAAGTCATTGCTAAAATCGACTGGAAATCTACCAGGCCTCAACATCAAACAGGGAAACTGGTAGTCGAAGCTTTTCTCAATGAGGGAGATTTGCTAGCTTAATGGGAAGCGCACCATGATACACAAAATGTCAGTGATTGATCAGATTCCCAGTGGATAACCTCCGGAAAGGTAAGATATCAGCTTTTAAGCCTGATGAACTTCAATCTTTATGGTTGACTTAACGGATTAGACGGTTACCTCATAACCGTCGATGATATCCGGACGTAATGTGTATCCTCCTAAGCACATTATTTTCTACCGACATCTCGCGATGTTAGGTACTGTGGGAGGCTTGGCTTGACCAATTGCGGGGTAGCCCGTGCGTTCTCTTGGCACATGTGTTCGATTGCTTATTCTTTGGTGCTAGGTTCCCACTTGATTCCCGGTTTCATTGAAGATTATATTCGAGATTCTTTACTTCATCATTATGGTACGTTATCGAGATTATTTTTGGTTACTATATTGATTTATATTGATTGCGGTTTGGGAAGTTACATCGGGGGAATGCAAGTGGGAACCATGGTTGTTATTTTTGCCAAATCGTGCCCACGCTAGATGCTTGTTTGGTTTCTTTTTCATTGGTTCTACAATCATATTTGAAGACGTTATTATATTGTAGAAGATAATTTTCGAGTTCTATTGCTTGAGGGCAAGCAAAACTCTAGTGTGGGGTGGTTTGATATCGCGTATTTTATACACATTTTCATTGGCGATATCGGTTACATTTTGGTCCATTTGGATACGATTTGGCGGTTATATTGATAATATTGAGTTGTTCGAAGTTTGACGAGCTAATTATTAGAAAGTGGTGTTTTATGAAGTTTATGGGGCATTTTGTTGGATTGTTATTCCTAATGGTGCACCGAGGATGGAAACGTTAAGTAATTAGCAGGTATATTGGGTTTTTAGATGATTCAAGATAAGAAAGTGTGTAAAAGTCGAAGGAACCAGAAACAGTTAATTGCCGCGGCGCGAGAAAGGCCTCCGCGGCGCGGCCGTACACGTGTTTTCAAATCAGAACTTGAGTTAAGAAGATCAAAATTTCATGTATAATGTCGCGGCGCGACCATTAACTCCGCGGCGCGACCAGTCTGGCGGTTTAGCTGATTTGTGCAAGTATAAAAGGCCGAATTTAACCCTAATCAATCATAATCGTATCCTGACGAATTCCAGCCACTTTTTGACGAACTTAGGTGATTTTTGGAGATCTTCAAGGTCATTCTAAGGTATTAATCATTCCGGGAACAAGTCTCGATTCGTGTATCTTTCAGATTTCAATCTTTAATTAGTTTTATTCTTTTGTTATCAACAATGAATTATTCTATGTCTTTGATTGTTATTTTGATTTCAGCCATGATTGTAGGCTAAACTCTTAATGTTTGTCTAGATTGAATATTTGCAAGTGTTTGGATGATACTTTAATGTTTTATTGATTGATGCATGATTAATTATGAGTTTTGATTATGAACCATTCTTGTGGGTGTTAATTATTGATACTAGGTTGATTAGTGAATCTTGTTTGAACAAAGGGAACCCTGTTTCAATTTAGTGATCTAATTTCCAATTGATTTGTCTTAACCGATTGGGTGCTTACTGGACCAAGGGGGTAAACCGGGTATGGTAATTAAACAAAACAGGGGTGAATTGTGTGGAGCGAACGCGTAACCAATTGAATCTTAATCTTGTAATTAGCTAGTTACTAAGTCACAAACGAAAGATAGTTTTTGGTGAAAGGGAACCCTAAGCCAATAAGTCCTAGTTTGACGTGTTTGCTAAAAGAGAACTCTGGGTAAACCGACTCTGTAATTGCGTGCATTGATTAATAGAACTAGTGCTTAATAACAAATCATCCAACACTGCGAATAGGATATCTAGGCGAACATTCTTTTATCCATTGAATTCAAATATCTTTATTTTTCTGTCGAGTCTGCATTTCTTTTATTTAAACTTAAAAACCAAAAATATTGTCTTTTATTTTCAAAGCTTCCTTGATTTGGCTAATCGTTAAATAGCCGCAAAACGAACTATCTCGTACTTTCAACTTTCATAGTTTAACTTAGTTTACTTTTCTTAGTTGCAAACTTAATTCTCACGTTAATACTGTCCTTGGAACGATACTTGGAATTACCATTTTTATACTATTGCACGATCGGGTACACTGCCCGTTAGTGTGTAGTAATCTTTAAACCAGGCATATTTCCAGTGATAAATTTATATACTAGATTTCACACATCAGCAGCTCAGGAAGCTGCATGGATGAAGAAATTCATCGATGACTTAGGAGTAGTCCCTTCCATTCAGGACCCTCTTGAGATCTTTTGTGACAACAAGGGTGTGATTGCTCAAATCAAAGAACCTCGTGCTCACCAAAAGACCCGTCACATTGAGTGGAGATTCAACTACATAAGGGATGAAGTTGAAAAGGGAAAGATATGTATTCGTAAAGTTCATACAGATCTTAATATAGCAGATCCTCTCACGAAGCTCTTACATGGAGCAAAACACGCAGGACATGTTTGTGCATTAAGGCTTCGATATTCTAGTGATTGGTCATGATCCGTTTTAAGTATTGTAACAGAACAAAATTGTTCAAACTCATTAATATAATTATGGTGTTAATTTATTTTGAGTTATGTTCCTATTTTGCATATTTTATCCATGAATAAGTAATTATTCTAAATTCCGTAGTAGATCACATTTGTGGGAATAAGTGTGAGGTTTAGACTATTATGAACTTGAATTGGTATACATTCACGGGATGAATGTGGGGCAAGGTTGCAACCAAGGTTCATAGATATTTGTGGGATACAAATATTGGAAGACCCGCCCTCAAGATTTACTAAATGGAGCCTTTGTGATTGATCACATGTAATCTTGAGTAAAGGCGAATATCATTGTATCCTCTGACCTGAGATACATATTGGGTTCGGATATTTACCGAGTATTGTGCCTTGATTCTTTCCTTTGCTATTCTGAAATATGGTAGTCCACAAGGAAGAGCTCAGGCATAATGCAAGGTACATATTTAGGATGTATGTAGTCAAGATGGAATTTGTCCCTCTTATTCGTTGAGAGTCAGATGTCTAAGGCCTGATAAAGTTAAATCTAGAAGAGAGTGATCACTCTGTGTCTCTTGGATTAACATGACATCTAGGACGAAAGGATATAATGAAAAGATTCACCTATTCATATTCGAGATGGGAACTCGAAAGGGATGATGTTATTGAATGACACAAAGTCATAACATATTGGGGGTGATGGACGGTCGTTAGGTGATATCCGTCACTTACATTAATTTCTTATGTTTCTCGTGTAAGTGGGAGATTGAAGGTATTTCATATGCCCGAGAGACATATTAAATTAATGTGGCTAATGTGTTATGATCCAAGTCGGGTCATACCCAATAACAAGCTTACCGACACTCTATATGTATTTAATCTCAACGATTGGATCGTTAAATAAATACGTGACACTTGAACTTTAGAAAATCGGTTTTCTAAAATATTATCACTTGAGATAAATTATTTGGATAATTTATATTTAATTATTTATAGGTTTAAATAATTATATTGTGTTATATTTTATAAAAGTTTATAAAATATGCAAGTAACTTAATAATATACATGGTTTTATATATATATATATATATATATATATATATATATATATATATATATATATATATATATATATATATATATATATATATCAAGTTTATATATATATTGAAACATTGTTATTATTATAAGAAATGGGCAGAATTTTGGGACTCCTAGGAGACAACCCATGCTTGCTTTTGTTACTTTCTATATACACACTTCCTTAAGTGCAAGACTAGACTCTTCTACCAAGTAATCTTGACTCTTACATGCAAATACATTTGAAAAATTGCAAAGAAAACTCTCCAAAAACTGTGTTGCTGGCCGTGGCTGTTTAGAAGCAAAAGAGAGATCATAATTTGGTTTTTGCAAGCTAGTTTCAAGTGTCACATAAATCCTAACCAATAGCAAGGGTGTTGGGTTAATAGCTTGGGTATTTCTCCTTGAGGTTTCATCATTTTGAAGCTCTATTCTTCATCATCTTCATCATCATCTTGCTCATTTGAAAACAACCCTCAACTAGCTTGAGGAGGTATGAATCTTCTCCCCTTGTTCTTATATGTAAGCATATGTTCAAGACTTGATAACTAAATGGAATTCATTTAAAATGGTTTAACATATATACTTGGTTTTATAAACTTTCATGCTTCCGCTTTCTTTAACTATCATGAAAATGGTTTTGTGATTATGTTGACATTTAAACTTGTTGTTATGTTGAATTCCATCAAGAAGCTCTTTCTAATTCATGAAATCCTATGTTGGGATATGTTGAGTCAAAATAGGTTCTTAACCCGTAGCGTTAAATTGCATTTGGGTTCCCCGCATTTAACGCTTTAAAGAAAACACGGCGTAACTTACGGTCTCGCCATTGTGATATACCCACTTATCAAAGGAAAGCCTTTTATAAACTAAGGCATTTCTGGAAAGTCTTTCAAATGTTTGACAAGTTAATTTCGCCATAACTAAATGTGCTGATGAATTCTGACCGACTCTAGACAAGATTTCCTCAATCATATCCTCTGGTAGGTCTTCTAAAATATTCGGTTATCTACCCTTAACGTCTATTTTGTTTTTATACTGTAAAATAGACAAGAATTAGATTCGTAAAAGATAATTAACAAACAATACAAGCAATTTTTACATAGAACATAAAAGTACAAGCACACTACAATACATATAATACACAACATGATTACAACCCTCTAATCTGAATCACTGGTTTCTTCTTCTTCGAACTTGGTTCGTTTTCCTAATTTTCTAGGAATATATGGTGTTCCTCTAATACGAGCCGTCATTTTCCACAATGGTTTAGAAAAACCTGGTGGTTTAGAGGTTCCCGGGTCATTGTTACATTTTAGGAAATACGGATGTTGTCGATACATATAAAGTTCATCGGGGTTGGAATCGGGTTTCTCTATTTTTATATCTTTTCCCTTATTATTTTCTTTTGATTTATTAAATTGGGTAGAGGTAATTTCTATAACATTATCGAAATCCTCATCGGGATCCGATTCATCGGAAAATTGGTAATCTTCCCAATATTTTGCTTCCTTGGCGGAAACACCATTGACCATTATTAACTTTGGTCCGTTGGTTGAGGATTTTCTTTTATTTAATCGATTTACTATAGGTATCAATATTTATTCTTCCGTAACCTCTTCTTCTTCCGGTTCCTCCTCTTCCGGTTCCTCCTCTTCCGGTTCCTCTCCGGGAATTTGTGAATCTTCCCAAAATATATTCGACTCTTCATTATTATTAGGTGAATTGATGGGATTTGTGCTAGTGGTAGAAATCTATCACACAATATCAAACACATTAAGAGGTTAATATATCACATAATATTTATATGTTAATAATATATCATTTCCAACAAAAGTGTTAAGAAATCGTTTTTAAAGAAAACACGGTCGAAGTCCAGACTCACTAATGTATCCTAACAAACTCGATAAGACACACTAATGCAAATTTCTGGTTCTCTAATACCAACGCTCGGATACCAACTGAAATGTCCCGTTCATATTGATTATAAACGTTCCATATTAATTGATTTCGTCGCGAGGTTTTGACCTCTATATGAGACGTTTTTCAAAGACTGCATTCATTTTTAAAATAACCATAACCTTTATTTTATCTATAAAGGTTTAAAAAGCATTATGTAGATTATCAAATAATGATAATCTAAAATATACCGTTTACACACGACCATTACATAATGGTTTACAATAAGAATATATTACATCAAAAATAAGTTTCTTGAATGCAGGTTTTACATAATATCATACAAGCATGGACTCTAAATCTTGTCCTTATTTTAGTATGCAACAGCGGAAGCTCTTAATAATCACCTGAGAATAAACATGCTTAAAACGTCAACAAAAATATTGGTGAGTTATAGGTTTAACCTATATATTATCAAATCATAATAATAGACCACAAGATTTCATATTTCAATATACATCCCATACATAGAGATAAAAATCATTCATATGGTGAACACCTGGTAACCTACATTAACAAGATGCATATAAGAATATCCCCTATCATTCCTATAAATCCTTCGAACATGATAAAAACGAATTCGAAGTACTAAAGCATCCGGTACTTTGGATGGGGTTCGTTAGGCCCAATAGATCTATCTTTAGGATTCGCGTCAATTAGTAGATCGGTTTACTAATTCTTAGGCTACCAAGCAAAAGGGGCATATTCGGCTTCGATCATTCACCCATATAATGTAGTTTCATTTACTTGTGTCTATTTCGTAAAACATTTATAAAATTGCATGTATTCTCATCCCAAAATATTAGATTTTAAAAGTGGGACTATAACTCACTTATGAAAGGACCCGTCCTAATCCATCCGGACGAAGTCCATATCGATTATAAACGATTCACAACAGTTGATTACATCGCGAGGTACTTGACCTCTATATGATACATTTTACAAACATTGCATTCGTTTTTGAAAAGACAATCTTTCATTTCATCAAATGTTGACAACATGCATACAATTTCGTAATATATCTTCTATAATTGACTTAATAATAATCTTAATGAACTCAACGACTCGAATGCAACGTCTTTTGAAATATGTCATGAATAACTCCAAGTAATATCTCTAAGATGAGCAAATGCACAGCGGAAGATTTCTTTCGTACCTGAGAATAAACATGCTTTAAAGTGTCAACCAAAAGGTTGGTGAGTTCATTAGTTTAACATAAATAATCATTTCATAATTTTTAATAGACCACAAGATTTCATATTTTCATTTCTCATAAACGTACGTCCCATGCATAGAGACAAAAATATCATTCATATGGATTGAACACCTGGTAACCGACATTCACAATATGCATATAAGAATATCCCCATCATTCAGGAATCCTCCTTCAGACATGATATAAATTTCGAAGTACTAAAGCATCCGGTACTTTGGATGGGGCTTGTTGGGCCCGATAGATCTATCTTTAGAGTTCGCGTCAATTAGGGTGTCTGTTCCCTAATTCTTAGGTTACCAGACTTAATAAAAAGGGCATATTCGATTAGATAATCCAACCATAGAATGTAGTTTCGATTACTTGTGTCTATTTCGTAAAGCATTTATAAAAGCAGCGCATGTATTCTCAGTCCCAAAAATATATATTGCAAAAGCATTTAAAAAAGGAGCAAATGAAACTCACCTAATTTATTTTGTAGTATAAATACATATGACTATATTGAACAACTGAACAATGCAGGGTTGGCCTCGGATTCACGAACCTATATCATTTGTGCATTTTATTAATACACGTATTTGTAATTAAGCAAATATATATATTATTATTAGTAATTTAACTGTTATTTTAATAAATTATGTGTTCTATTAATAACTTAAAATATTTATTTTATATATAATAATAGTGTTTGGTTATATATATCAGATATGGTTTTACATATTTAATAGTTATTTTAATAATACTAATGATACTAATAATAAAAAAATAAAAATAAGAATGATAATACTGATTAATATTAACGCTAGTGTTAGTAATAGTATTGATGATAATGATAATAATAATTATTAACTTACATAAATCATAATTTTATCTATAGCTTTTAAACCCATAAATTATACATATTACCTAATATTATCTATAGCAACATATTATTTTCATACACGAAGTTTTGATTTAACGTTTATAACAACGCTTTTTACTCATGACCTTAATTATACTATACATAATTATAATATTTTTATTTCATAACACTTTTCCTATTATTCTAATATTTTCATATTAATCTTTATAAAATAATGATAACACAAGTAATGCAAATACTAGTCTTAATAATAATGATAATAATAATATTATTTGTATTAATGATAATAATATTCCTAAGTTTAACGTTAGTAGTAACAATAATTAACATGTCCATAAACTTAATCATAATAATTAATAATAATAATAATAATAATACAACAACAACAACAATAATAATAATAATAATAATAATAATAATAATAATAATAATAATAATAATAATACTAATAATACTAATAATAATAATAATAATAATAATAGAAAGATGAGACTACCTCAAAAAATAGACTCTCTAAAAAAAATGTCCCTGCCACAGATCGAACTCGCGACCTCTCGCTCACCAACGTCACCTCATAACCATTAATCCGTTTGCATTTATCTATTTTAATTCCTACTCTCCAAAATATAATTCGTATACTGTGTGTACCATCTTCTTCTCCATCAAACAGAATCGACGGGACCTTATAAATCGTGACAAAATTGTAATTTGTTTGATTTAAAATAATTATAAACGAAAGATAATCAACCTATATTATTTGTTTGAATTTATTGAAAACGAAATAAATAAAAAAATTAGAAGATACAGATGTTGTTTACAGTTCACGACTAACAACTCAAACCCAGAACTTGATTTCGATTTTTAGAAGATTTGAGACCAATATTATAACATGAACTGTGTTTGAAAACGCCTCTAGAAACTTTCTCAACTGTCAATTGTTCCTAAATCTTAACAGAAAACTTGAATTTGATGAAGAACAAAAGTTTGACTTTTTAAATTTCAATCTTTGACTCGTAAATTCGCGTTTGATATAAAGAATTGAAATTGGGGACTTTGCAGAAAGATTAAAGGAAGGATTCCTAACACGATTGCATTTATAGATTTTGTAATTTGTTTAAAAATCGAGTTTTGTAGAAAATGAGGTTGGAACAGAGGAGACGACTCGTTTTTATTTTTTTTCTTTTCCGTTTGTTCATTTCAATTACTCACAGACTCCACAATGTATATCAATAACAAGGACATTAATTCAATTATTCGAAGCAGTAACATACTTGTTGGTTAGTGTTGAAGGTCGACAGCCTTTTCTTGCTCGGGTACAGAATTAATAAAAAAAATAAGAGATGAAATAGATTTGTAACAGAATTTGGATTTGTGGAATTGTCTTATAGCTAGAAAAGATTCGTTTAATTTACTGTGGTAGACAGAAATCAAAAATTTAAACAGTTCGATGGTACACAGCACGAATTTAATAGGGTTATATAATCATATAATTTATTTATATTCATATTCATATAATTGTATTTATATTTATATTACATATATTTGTATTATACGTAATATATGTAATTATCTGTATATATCTGTTTATATAAATATATCATGAAATATCAAGTTCTGTAATATCAAATTCTGTTTATATAATAACAAATTCTGTAATATTAATTAATTAATAATATAAGTCTATTAATAAAATATATTAGTATTATTAATGCTAGATATAATAATAATAAATAACAATAATAATAATAATAATGAAAATGATAATAATAACGTTATTATTGATAATCATAATAATACTACCTAATAAAGATAATACATATATGTAATAATGATATATCAATTTATATTCAATTTCATATTTATTTAGGTATATATCGTATTTATATACCTATTTATATGTAACTCAGTATATATGTATTTATATGTATACTATATCCGTATTTGTTGATATGTATCTGATATATACATCAGTATTTATATATCTGTGTATTTTCTTATATTTATTGATTATAATAATATCTTATTAACTATAATAATAAAAATTTATAATAATATAATAGTAATAATAATAATATCATTACTAATGATAATGATAATAATTACTATAACATTTGTAACATTAATAATAATAATAATAATAATAATAATAATAATAATAATAATAATACTATATCGATTTATATATAACAATCTTCAAATCTATATATTATTTATTGATAATAACATATCTAACACTGATTTTAATAATAATAATAATAATAAAATTTATATTATTAATGATACTATAATTAGTATTAATTATAATAATATAAATTTTATTACTAATATTAACCAATATAACAACTTATACTTATCAAATTTTTCTATATGTATATATACCTTATATAATAATATTAATGATACCAATATTAATATTAATAATAATATTAAATGTAATAATATTAATATATCAATTTTTCTTTAACTTGCAATTACATGTGGTATGTTACCATTTATTATATGGTACCTATTAATTATATAATTTAGTGAATCTTTTATATAATATTACATAAGTATAGAATTCATATATATATATATATATATATATATACACATTTTTATTTTCACTCAAAAGTTCGTGAATCGTCGGGAGTAGTCAAAATCAAATGCATTCATGGAAATAGTTCAAACATTATGAGACTCAGTTTAATAGACTTTGCTTATCGTGTCGAATTCATATAAAGATTAAGTTTAAATTTGGTCGGAAATTTCCGGGTCATCACAGTACCTACTCGTTAAAGAAATTTCGTCCCGAAATTTGAGTGAGGTGGGCATGGTTAACAATAAAAATGTTTTCACGACGAAAATTGAGTTGATAAATAGAGTTTTATCATCATTGAGTAATATGGATAAAACAATTCGATTACTCGGAACGTACGAGTGAAGCTATCACAAAAGATTGAAATGAGTATTTGTATGTTCGTCTTAACCGGTGATGTAGTCAAGGTTGAGTTTCGGAATTCAAGGGATTTAAAGGAAATCTTCGAAATCTAAAAGATTTGATTTTTTGGCGAATAAGGAAATTAAGATCTCTATAATTAAATACGGTGATCTGCCTCGATTACTTTGTCTGATATTTCCACTATAAATTAAGCTCTTCCGTTCCATTATTCTCACCATTCCTATACTTTCTTTCTTATTTCATACATCCAAAAGATTGTGAAAATGCTTAATTCATTTCTAATCCTAGATATTTTCCCAATTATCATTTCTGTCATCCTTCTTTTCGTTCTTCCACCAGAAAAATCTGTTTACTTCTACTATCGCCTTGGGGTGATACTATTCTTAATTATACCGTGTCTTTATATTGCTATTCGTATTAACATTCACGATTTGTAATTTATGTGTTGTTATCGGGCTTTATATCTTCTCTTATACTTCGAAGTCCTTGCTTCTGTTTTCTATAATCATTGTCATCCACAGTTAGTACTCCCTTTTATTTGCTGCGATTTATACTCCAAGTTTTACTTCGGATCTTTGTCCCTTCGTTTCTTCTTCTTGCGATTAGGCATCTCTTGTAATGGTCCAGAATTCGCAGATATGAATTTCGGATGTATATGACTAATGTTCTAAGAGAGAGATTTGTAATAGCACGATCTTGATTGGTTAAATTACCAGAATCACGAAAGATAGAACTATCAAGAATATATGTTCTTGATATGTTTCGGGATTAGATAGAATGTAAGAGTCGTGTAACACGGCACATGATGACGTTATAATCTGTGAATCATCACGTTCCATTTAGAAACTCGGCATGACTTACTGTAATATAATCACGTTGATCAAGTGTCATTATATTATACTAATTCATGCATCAATTTCTTTACATTTCTCTAGAATTCATTCATAAATTAAACTTAGATTTTTCAGAAGTTTCCAATATAATGAAACACAGGAAGCACGAAGAGGTGTATAATTTCGGACGAGAATATTTATGAAAATATCCTCAGAAATATCGAAGATATTTATGATGATATTTTGGAATTTCCAAGTTCAAAGGTTGATGAAGAAAAATTTTCTGCAATATTTTAACATGACTTTGGAGCAAGATATTCTCTAAAGATTTCAACGGTTCCGGAATTACATGATTTTTTTTTTTTGAATATAGGGTATGGTCCTTGTATTTATCCTTGGTCTCCTTCGTGGTTAGCTCAATCCGTTTTCCAGTTCCAACTTTTCTGAGCTTTTCCAACATACTATTCTTTATCATCAACTTCCGATGATTAAGGTCGTTTACGGTTGTCTACAGTTTCTGCTGCTTCATTCAGCTTTTTCAACATTCAGAGTATTGATTTGTAGACTGAGTGCTTTTCAGAATTTCAGAATGAAAGATCATAATTCTAAGAGATGAATGTCATACATATAACTGTTGATGTGGAAACGTTGCGGGATTCACAATACAGATTTGCTGATTCCCGGTAATTGGTATGGCAATTCTTGTTACAAGATACGGATGAGTACATGATGAGACTTCAATATATAAATATAGTGATTTGTCGGAGAGATATAAGCCAAGGAGCAACGAGGTTGCTGGTACATCTGCTGGTAATTTGGTGGAATATAATAAAAGGTTCCCCGGTAACAATAAAAGGGCACACATATAAATCAAGGTTATAATAAGGTTGTTTCGAATGAAAAGTCAAAGTTGATTTGCTGGAGCTGTGACAAAATTTGCTAATTTGGAAAGAGATTGCAAAGTTATTTTGGGTAATAATAACACTAAGAAATTAGCATAGCTACGTTTTAAACGTCTTCTCAGTTGTCGAGAGTTTCTCAGGCGAATAGCTATATGCATCAATCTTTTCTTCCGTAGATGAAGTGCAGTTAGTTCATCCTTTCGTTTGAGGTGTTTTCAAGAATCATGAAAGGTTTGAACGCAGATTGTAATTATCAAGATTTAAACAAGATTTAAGATGAAATCAAGTGGCAAACTTGAAGAATTGTTTAGCTTCATATGTTATAATCAATATTTTAATTCATTTTAATTGTCCAACGTTATTAGTCCATAGTCTGTATTCCACAGTTAACGGTTCAATAATTCATATATAGTTTAATTTGTAATATTCGAATTAATTAATACGTATCGTGACCCGTTTACATGTCTCAGACTCGATCACAACTCAAACTATATATATTATTGTAGAATCAACCTCAACTCTGTATAGAGAACTCGATCATTACTGCATATAGAGTGTCTATGGTGATTCCAAATAATATATATAGATGCGTCGATATGATATGTCAAAACCTTGTATACGTGTCCCGATATTTAAAGTGCGTAAAATAAATAACAGAAAATAAATGACGATAAATAAAGTGCGTAAAGTAAATAACAGAAATTAAATGACGTTAAAAAAATTGCGAGAATTAAAATTGCGATAAAATAAATTGCGATAATTAAATTGCGATAAATAAAATGTAATATGGAATTAACGGTTAGCTAGGAACAGTTAGCTAAGATTTTGTTAGCGTGGTTTCTTAACAAAATTTCATATTGTCAATTTGTCTGTTTCTAATCAATTTTTATTGTGTCCATTATTTCTTCATTATACCACTTGTTGGATTCTGATAGGTTAAAATCCAAATATAAAATTGAATGAAAATGGTTATTCTGTGGTGAACGGATACGTATATCTGTGGATGTACGTAGGATAGTAAATGACCGTTGAATTAGATTCGAAGAATGTACAAAGTAACTTATTAATGTGAAATCTAAATATTCCTCGGGTATTACCTACCCGTTAAAATATTTTCACCATTAACAGTTTGTACAAAAGAATTTTTAATTACAATCTTTATGAAAACATATATATATATATATATATATATATATATATATATATATATATATATATATATATATATATATATATATATATATATATATATATATATATATATATATATATATATTTTCTTCAGATGTAATCATGGATTTAATGAGTCAATATGATATTAAACTCATTTGATTTATCGTTAGAACCAGAATATATAATCTCTAAAACATTAGAAATTATATAATCGTCACGTAGAATGAAGATAACTGATGTAGAACGATTCGTAGAACGATAATTATACTCGAGGTACAGAATGAGATGTTGAGGCGTGTGATGTTGAAACTTGGGTTGTTGGTGGTACTGGTGTTGTCGGTGCTGTTGCTGGAGCTGGTAGATTTTGCACCACGTTTTCCAAATTGATTACTCGCGCGCGAATTTCGTTGACTTCTTTGATTACTTCGGGATGATTGTCGGTAAGAACGAGCGAATAAATAAGGTTTAGAATTTTAGATAGAATATAATCTTGGCGAGATATTCGGGAAATGAGAGAGAAAATAGTATTACAAACAGGTTCGCCGGTAAGTGTTTCAGGTTCATCGCCAAGAGTGCAGAAGGGATCGCCTTCTTCTCGTCTCCATCGGTTAAGTCGACTACAAACCCATCAGATGAATTGGGGATGGATGATTGGTTGGTTCATTCTGGTGACACCGCTTTCGGAGTTTAGGTGAATATCCATGTCGGAATAGCTGTCGGAATAACTATCAGAATAGCTATCGAAATCTGAGGGACTCGAACTGGTTGAGGGATTCATCTCGTACGATCAGATGAAGGATTTTCAATAAGAAATAGATTATAGAATGTAGATTAGTACCCTGCAATACATAATTTACATATGCATATATAATACTAAAATCCCATAAGTTACGGAGGAATCTACGGAAGCTGTCAGGCAAAGTCTACAGTAACAGATATGCTAAGATATGAATTAGCAGATACGCTAAGATACGAATTTTATCTATACATTATTCATGCAATCGTTGCAGTAAGATGTGTCTAGACTAAGAATGATAAGCAGATAAATTTCAACACGAAATGATAAACAAAACTTTTGACATGCAAACACGGTCAAAGTCCAGACTCACTAATGCATCCTAATGACTATCAGTTTGACACACTAATGCAAGACCTGGTTCGCTAAGACCACCGCTCTGATACCAACTGAAAGGATCCTTCCTAATCCATCCGGATGAAGTCCATATCGATTATAAACGATTCACAACAGTTGATTACATCGCGAGGTACTTGACCTCTATATCATACATTTTTACAAACATTGCATTCGTTTTTGAAAAGACAATCTTTCATTTCATCGAAAGTTGATAACATGCATACCATTTCGTAATATATCTTCTATAATTGACTTAATAATAATCTTGATGAACTCAACAACTCGAATGCAATGTCTTTTGAAATATGTCATGAATAACTCCAAGTAATATCTCTAAGATGAGCAAATGCACAGCGGAAGATTTCTTTCGTACCTGAGAATAAACATGCTTTAAAGTGTCAACCAAAAGGTTGGTGAGTTCATTAGTTTAACATAAATAATCATTTCATAATTTTTAATAGACCACAAGATTTCATATTTTCATTTCTCATAAACGTACGTCCCATGCATAGAGACAAAAATATCATTCATATGGATTGAACACCTGGTAACCGACATTCACAATATGCATATAAGAATATCCCCATCATTCCGGGATCCTCCTTCGAACATGATATAAATTTCGAAGTACTAAAGCATCCGGTACTTTGGATGGGGCTTGTTGGGCCCGATAGATCTATCTTTAGAGTTCGCGTCAATTAGGGTGTCTGTTCCCTAATTCTTAGATTACCAGACTTAATAAAAAGGGCATATTCGATTAGATAATCCAACCATAGAATGTAGTTTCGATTACTTGTGTCTATTTCGTAAAGCATTTATAAAAGCAGCGCATGTATTCTCAGTCCCAAAAAATATATATTGCAAAAGCATTTAAAAAAGGAGCAAATGAAACTCACCTAATGTATTTTGTAGTAAAAATACATATGACTATATTGAACAACTGAATAATGCAGGATCGGCCTCGGATTAACGAACCTATATCATTTGTGCATTTTATTAATACACGTATTTGTAATTAAGCAAATATATATATTATTATTAGTAATTTAACTGTTATTTTAATAAATTATGTGTTCTATT